>NW_025729273.1:0-261987 GCF_021461385.2 Schistocerca piceifrons
GTCGCCGCGGCAGCCCGGCCAGCGCGGCCGGCGCCACAGCCACACAAGCCGAGGCGTGCGGCGATGACGGCCGTGCAAACGCGCCTCCGCCGCCCCATCGCCTTCCGTCGCCCTCCCGCCGTTTCCCGATCGGCCCGCAGCCGTCGGGCCACATCGCGCGCCGTCCTCCTCCTCTCGCCCGCCAACATTCACAGCCGTTTCTCAACAATTGCCCGCCGCAAACGGACGCCGCCTGCGCAACAGGCGCCGCCGCCCCTCGCCGCTTCCGACCCAACCCCTCGACCGAGGCAAACCGCAATCCGAATCTACAGACCAACCCAATCTGCCGTCAAGCACACACGACAGCCGACCTTACACGTTACGCGTTACACATTACGTTTACACGTCTACGTTAGGTTAGGTTAGGTGGACGTGGGTTAGGTTAAGGGGACTTGGGTTAGGTTAAGCGTCAAACTTAGGTTAAGCATTCAAACACGTCAGGCGTCAGAGGTTAGGTTAGGTTAGGTTAGGTTAGGTTACACGTTAGGTTAAGGGGTCGGTGCTAGGTTAAGAAGCGTCAAACGTAGGTTAAAAAAGCGTTCAAACGTGAGGCGTGAGCCGGACAGCTTACCTTACGTAGACGTTAGGGGCTCACAGGCTGAGCTCACCTCGCCACACCACAGGTTAGGTTAGGTTAGGTTCGGTTCGGTTCGGTTCGCTCGGCTCAGCGTAAAGCGCCGAGGTCAGGGTTACGTTCGTTCACCTTCGGGCGCCACACTTTCGGTTGAAAGGTCGCGACGGGACGACGTCGGCAGGCACGCCGCAAACGAACAAAAACGTACAGACGACGTCGGAAACCGCCGACAGACGGGGGAGCAGCACGACCACGACCAGACACCGAGCGCGAACGAGACACACGCGAACCACCCCCACCGGCCAAAGGGCACCACACAACAACCCAGAGCACCACGTGTCGACACCAGAGCAACCCGCCGCTCACGCGACATGGCTGGCACCGAAGGGCAACCGCCCGCAACTGCGCTTTCCGCGCCGGCCCGGATGCACGTCGTGCTACAACAACACCACTACCGTACACAGCCGCTGTTCACAACATCACTATCAATGGCGCGCCCGCGGCTCGCCGCCGTCGCAGTCGCAGCCCCAACGCCAGCACCTTTGCACCACCATTCACACGCACCGCAACACAGCTCGCCGACACAGCCGAACAAAACAAACACCACACAACAACAGCAACAACGCCGCCGCCTCTACTTGTGCCGGCGACCCACCCCGCCGATGGCGCACCTTTCGCCAGCCGGCAATCGACACACACGCACCCACCCACCGGGGCCCAGTGCAAAAAAAAAAAAAAAAAAAACAGACACAAAAACAAAAAAACCAAACAACACAAACGACACGGGAAGCGCACACCGCCACTTCGCGCGCACGCCACCAACCAGTCGTCGTCTCAAAATAACAAACACAAACAAAATAAACTAACAACTAGGGCAACACAAAACCAAAACGCCTCGCACGAACCGCCCACAAAAAGGACAAGCACACGCACAGCCTCTGCTGACGACCACGACGCAGCGGCACGCTGCTCCTGTCCCGCGCCCCGCGCCCCACTCGATTCACAACTCACGCGACACCGTCAACGACGGGCTCGCTTCCCGCAACCTACCACCTTTCCGCCACGACGCACAGCCCCAGCCCCACCCGACGACGCCCGTGGCAACGACTGCACTTTCACCACCGCCTCCCCCTTCCCCCCCCAAAACACACACACACACACACACACACACACACACACACACACACACACAGCCAGCCAAAAACGCACTCGCGACCCACACATGCACGTGCATCGGCACACGCCAACCAGTCAACGTCGACAACCACACGCAAGGCTCGAAACGAAACCGGCGTCCTTCCACGTTGCCATCAAGCTACGCGACACAAGACACAAGGAACCAACACAACAGCCGGCCCCACTAATTCCCACTCTGACGCCGCAAAAAGCACACCGAAACCGCCAAACGCACGCACATTCCCCTTCGCACTGACACCACCGACCGGCTCGCTACCACACACCTCTCGGCAGCCGTTTCACGCCAATTCGCCACACCGCCCACACAGTCGACAAGCGCCCGCCCTGTACGGCACACGCAACGACGCAGCGCAGCAAAGGGCGCCCGCAACACATACCTCTCCGCCGCCCGACGCGCCAACCGCCACACCACACCGCCAGCCACTCGCAAATTGTGCACTGCCACCAGCCACACGTCCAACACGCCGCGCCGCCTCCGGCCGCCCGCCAGGGGGCGCTCACGTCCGCGACAACAGCGCGGCCCGCCGGGCCGGGCCGGGCCGGGCCGAACCGAACCGAGCCGCCGCTGCTCTGCACTCGGCACGGCCACACCCTGCTGCAGACCGGGCTCGTCCCTCTGTACGCGTCTGCCTGCGCATCAACACAACACGACCTTTTTTTTTTTCTCTCTACCGCCATCCCTCCTCCTCGCGTTTTACTCGTTGTTGCAGCAGCGGCGCACACCTACACATCCACAGCCCCAGCCGAGCCGGCCTCACCTCAGGGCCCGCCGCCAGCGTCTCCTCCTCGGGCACAGGTGCGGTGCTGTGGCCGCCCATCCAACCGCATTGCTGGCCGTCCAGCCACCAGGCGTTCCCACTGCCGCGAGCCACGCCGCGCACCGACCCTGCTGCAGAAAACGAAGCATAGCCAGAGACCGACCGATACACAAAGCAAGCCGTCGCCTCGCCTCTTGTCCTTCCTGCCTTCCTTCCGCCCCCGCCCTTCTCACACCACCGCCTCTCCACTTTCGCCCCCCCCCCCCTCCTTTTTTTTTTTTGTTTTCTTCTTTCTTTCTTTCTTTCTTTTGGCCCTCTCTCCTTCCCGCCATGGCGGTTACGGCACCGCCTGCAGCGGCAGATTTTTTGCGCCCACACGCCTACTCCTACCACCATTAACCTTGCCCTGCCCTGCCCTGCCCATCAACGTCGCAGTCGAACCGACGCTTGCCAACACACATTACGCGCCGCCGCCACAGCACCTTCCCTTCCCACAACACACCGACGTCATCACACGCACCCAAAACAGGGGCCACGACCGTGTTCCTCGCCCACTCCCATCCCGCACGGTACGCACATTCCCAACTACTACCGCGCACCCTCCCTTTCCAATCTGTGTGTCTCTGTTTGTCTGTGTCCTGTCCGCGCGTGACGCCTCCCAACATCCGCCGTCCCCCGTCCCGTTTTCGCCCCCATGCCGTCGTCGCGCCGCCTCCTCCCCGTCCACCGCCGCCCCTGTCCGCCCCGCACCACACCATACACCGCTGCTTGTCCCGGCCGTTGCCACCAAAGGCGCCGACCGCAAACGCGCCACGCCGCAGCCCCCGTGCGTCTCGCGCTCGCTTCCATCTCCGTGCCGACGCTGCCTCTCTTCCCACTCGCACTCGACCTCGACAACACAGTCTTTGGCTCCGCCACTGCGTGTTCCGGTGGTACGCACGCTGCAACACGTATGTATTCATTACCAGAGCGATGGCGAGGCATGACAGCATCTCTGTCTGACCAGAGAGTTCTTTATCGCTGCTAGTCGGCGCTTGGACCGCGCCAGACGACAGTAGTGGCACGCACCGGGTCGCCAGGAACAGTTGTTATATATATTGTAGCGCGAGTCGGGAGAGGTAGTAGTCGGTCGACAGTAGTAGCGGGTGGACGGTTGTACTGAGCGGGCGTCGGCGGCGTGCTCTGCTCGTCTCGCGACTCTGGTCACGGTTCGGGACGATGTATAGTATATTGTGTTATAATCAAAAGGTGGTGTGACGCTGCATTGCGCAAATCTGATAACGTATGTTCATTGTACTTATTTTGTTCAACAACAAAAGCCCCACTATTACTTTTTTTCTAAAGTAACTTTTGTCTCTTAACGAAAAACATTCACTTTTTAAAGACTACTTCCTATGGCATTTCCCTCCAAGGAGTGCAATTAATTACCAGCCAGCACTCATTCATTGCACACAGCTGTGTAAGGGGTATCTACAATTGAGGAGCGGATATAAATGCAATTTTTTGTTTTTTTTGTTTTTTTTTTTTGTGTGTGTGTGTTGTAACCTCCCAGCAAATTTTAAAATAATGGACAATGTTATTTACGGATGCCAATGGACATTGCGCTAATTGTAACCTCGCCCACAATGAGAGGTATTGAAAATGGCAACAAAAATGTGAAATTCGCAATCTGACTCAAATATAAAGTCTTCACACAACATTTAAAAAAGTCCGTTCAGTGACAAGAAACTTCAATTAAACCGAAATATCGGTCTTTGGCCCTGTGCAAAACAATCAGAATTAAAGTGTTACCTCCGAATAAATGGATGTCACATTTCTGCTCTGGTTGTTGCGCAGCGCTTGGAGGAACTGCATTGCAAATAGTAATATTCTCTTTTTTTGTGATTTTAGTGACATTTTTCTTCAAAGAAGTGGAATGAAATGTGAAGTGCAACGAACTCTTTAGTTCAATAAAAAATTAAATGTTTGAAAAATGCTTTTGAAATAAAAATTATTATTGGGGAACTTGTTGGAGAATAATTACAATAAATACAATTTTTCATTATCTAATGATTGTATTAATTAACAGTATACCTTATTCACCATCTTGACCAGTGTTGCCGACCGCCTACATCACACAACCGCACTCGGCTGCTACTACTGACCGACCGCTCTGCATGACGACTATTAGCGTACTGCACGCGACGACTACTGACAGAGTACAGCCCTCAACTACACAGAGCTACGGACTCGCAACGACTACTGACTGACTGACTGACTGACTGACTGACTGACTGAGAACCGCTCGCAACACGCGCAGTCCAGCGCAAACTCTCTGGTCACAGATGCTACAATGTCTCGCCATCGCTACTATGTTACATACGTGTTTCAGTGTCTTTTTCATTGGGGTAACGATCTTTGGCTCTTTTTATTCTGAATACAGGGCCAAAGGTCAACGCTGCTGCCCTTATACAATTTATCAGGTTTCATTATGTCTGTTGCAATGTTACATACGGTTCACTCTTTCATTAATATTATCGTTGGGTTTGTTTTGTAGGGACGTTAACATTCTGGCACATTTTTATTATCATCGGACTCTCTGCTATTTGTGCAGGGAGGTTATACCTGGGTCCATTTACATTTTAATATTGATAGACTTTTTGTTTTCTTTTTTGTTTCTTGTTGTTTTTCCTTCTTTTTTTTTGTTGTTTTTTTTTTTGTTTTGTTTTTCCCGCTCTCACCACCACCGCCGCATCACGCCTTCCGTTTTCTTGGTTTCTTTTCTGTTCTTCAACTGCTTCAACATCACCGCGCCCCATTTCCACACCACAGCCATCAGCCTCCAAGACGGGCGGGCGCAGTGTGCCATTTCCGGCGCACAAGCACACCCGTACGGTACTCTCCTCGCCCCCACGCCACCAACAACACAGCGACCACGCGGCTTTCAGGCACGGCACGGCACCGGCGAAATGCGCCGCCCCCGCCCCTCCGCGCATCCGTCCGTCTCGCCACGTTCACTGACAGCCGCGTCTGCGGCTACACCACGACAACCACAACACAACACCGCTCCCCTCCCTGGCAACTCACATTGTTTTTCTCCTCCTCTTTTGCACAAACCACAACGCCGAGCACAGGCGCAAGCCACCCACACCGCGCCCCTCCCCGTCCCGTCTTTGGCCGCCGCTCCTCGTTTCCTCGTTTGCCCCCTCCCATCTCCCGAAATGCCATGCCATGCCAGCAGCGTTACGCATGCCCCTCCCCTGTCCACACAACACTACCGCCTAACGAACAGCCTTTTCCGGGCCACATCCAGGGCACGCCCACCTCCAAACACTGCCAATTCACGGACACACACACACACACACACACACTCACTTTCTCGACACCTTTCTGTACGGAGGGTGCGTCATCTCGACCGTGACAGAGTGACGGCAACTATCGACGATCCATTTCCCCCCACTGGTAAAACATGTCCACTAACACCTACATACATCATTCAAGTACACAGACAATAGCATACACACAATGGGAGGGCACACGAACATGGACGGCACGGCACTGTCATACACTCTTCCTCAGAACCATATCAACAAACGTTACGTACATCCGGGAAAGCGAAAGCGAAAGCCCAATGCAGCCGTCAAAGGTAACGTTCACCACGGCAGACACTTGCAGCCGCGCCGCCGTTAAACGCATTTCAGTGCGGCTCCAATACGCCTCCGACACGGGAACGTTCCGTTGCTCTACGAATGCGTTTCTCCCCTTTTTCCCTTCCTCTCTCTTTTGCCCCCCCTCCTTGCACTCTTGCCTCATTCCTCACGTTCTGCCCAGACATTCGACCGATCAAAGTCAACCTTTCGTTACCGTTCTCAGCGCGACGGTGTACAACAGTATGACGGGTGTGCCCAAGACTTCGGTTCAGTTGCGTGACGCCGGTCTATCGCGCCGATCGACAGTTACTCAGGGGGCGACGCATCGGACCACGTCACCGACACACAAAACACTTTCAAACAAACAAATACATACCGGATGGACACAGACAAACACGTGTACAGACATTCGCCAAACAAACGACCGCCGCCGTCGTCGTCTAGCGTGCATCTTGAATGACGACATCGGTGTGCGTGCGTCGTACGCAATCAGTCAGACACGGCTATCAAACATCAGAGTCGAATGGTACATCATCGTGCGTGTCGCCGTACACGTACAGTACAATACAACAACAATGCGTCTTAATGGCACGTTCATTTCAACGTCACTCACACACCTCCACGCTGCAGTTACGTCGCACCATTGTCAAACTCGGCGTACAGCAAAGGGAATAGTGGGCGGCAAAAAAAAAACCAAACAAAAACATTTCACATTTCACCCTCGCCATGTATGATGTGCAAAAAAACAAACCCGCAAACGGCCGTCGTTACGGTGACACAAAAGTCGCCGATCACACTGTCCCCCCTCGCAGACGGGTAACACACACACACACACACACACACACACACACCAACAACACCAATGGGTCAAAAACCACGCCAACGAGGCGTGCCACCATTCCACGCCACGGCGACCAACCTCGTGGCCGTACCCCGCGCAACACGCTTTGACGCGCCCCCCCCCCCACCCACAATCAAAATGCACACATACATCACAGCCGTCCACACAAACAACAACAACAATTCCGCCCTTCCCGCAAAAGGCAAGTTGGTGGCCCTGAAAAGGGCCGTTTTGCCGCTCTCGCAACGGAGGAGCCTTCTCTCTCCATCCTTCCTTCCATTCCAGAGCCACCTCCTTACTTGGAGCTCGTGTACTTGGTCACCGCCTTCGTGCCCTCGCTCACGGCGTGCTTGGCCAGCTCGCCAGGCAGCAACAGCCGCACAGCGGTCTGGATCTCGCGGGACGTGATGGTCGAGCGCTTGTTGTAGTGCGCCAGGCGAGACGCCTCGGCCGCAATGCGCTCGAAAATGTCGTTCACGAAGCTGTTCATGATGCTCATCGCCTTCGACGAGATGCCCGTGTCAGGGTGCACCTGCTTCAGCACCTTGTAGATGTAGATGGCATAGCTCTCCTTCCTCTTGCGCTTCTTCTTCTTGTCGCCCTTCGAAATGTTCTTCTGCGCCTTGCCAGCCTTCTTGGCGGCCTTCCCGCTAGTCTTGGGCGGCATCTCGAACCAACGTACGGCAGCAGCAACACCAGTAGCAAGCGCTCCGCTCTAGTCAGCGTCTCCCCACACAGTGGCACCCGCCGCCAGCCGCCGCCGCACCTTTACCAGCTCGCCCTGTTGCGGCCGCCGACCAATGGGGCGCGCGCGCAACCGGCCGCCGCACCCGAGCCCATAAAGCACCCCCACCCCGGCTGCGCCGGCACGCACTCCGCTGCTCGACTCGCTGCCGCTCGCACCGGTCGTTTTTCGTTTCCGTTTCGTGTGCACCGTCGCTAGCCCATCGCCATGTCCGGACGCGGAAAGGGAGGCAAAGTCAAGGGCAAGTCAAAGTCCCGCTCAAGCAGGGCTGGGCTCCAGTTCCCGGTCGGCAGAATCCACCGCCTCCTGCGCAAGGGAAACTACGCAGAGCGCGTCGGCGCCGGGGCCCCCGTCTACCTCGCCGCCGTCATGGAGTACCTCGCGGCTGAGGTGCTCGAGCTGGCCGGAAACGCGGCCCGCGACAACAAGAAGACGCGCATCATCCCGCGCCACCTGCAGCTTGCCATCCGCAACGACGAGGAGCTCAACAAGCTCCTGTCGGGCGTCACCATCGCACAGGGTGGTGTCCTGCCCAACATCCAGGCCGTCCTGCTGCCAAAGAAGACCGAGAAGAAGGCCTAAAGGAGGCCAGGCAATCGCAGCGCCGCGTGCTCCCCTGCACGCAACGCGCTTTGCCGGCTCGGCCCACAACAATCGGCCCTTTTCAGGGCCACCACACAAACCTACGTCCAAAGCAAAATTTCAGTCGTCCTCGCCGCACCTTGTTTTGTTTTAACTTTGCACAGCCGCCGCCGGCGCACGTCCGCCATCTTGTCGTCCACACAGCCCGTGTGGCCCAACACACACACACACACACACACATTTTGCACCGTCGCAGTCGCCTTCCAAACCGACAACGGCAGCAATAATGACCATTGTTAAAGGGAGGCGTGTCGACACACCGCCCTCCACTCCCGCGCGCAACGGCCGTCGACACGAACGAAACAGCTGATCCGGCCGCCTATGCCCACACGCCTTGCCTCGGAAACCCCAACGCCGCCGCAAACAAACACACAGAGACAAACCACGCAAGCAAATAATCACCGCCTCTCGCACAACAACACACAGCCCGCCATCTCCGTCGCGATCGATACAAAGACACACAATAACAAACACACAAACGAAGCAGCTCCACACACAGCCAGCCACATGACACGTTTCCTTTCCTTCTCCCCTCCCAGTCACATCACGTCGCTCAAACGGAAAGAAACAAACAAACAAACAACACAGCGCACACACGCAGCAACAACACAGACTCTTTCGCACTTTTCAACTTCCGAACAGTGTGGTGGCCCTGAAAAGGGCCGTTTTCTAGTCTCTCCCACCCACAAGCACGGCCGCGGGAAGGCCAGCGCCCGCTGCGACGCAGCCTAACCGCCGAAACCGTACAGGGTGCGCCCCTGCCTCTTCAGGGCGTACACCACGTCCATGGCCGTCACAGTCTTGCGCTTGGCGTGCTCAGTGTACGTCACCGCGTCGCGGATCACGTTCTCCAGGAACACCTTCAGCACCCCGCGGGTCTCCTCGTAGATCAGACCAGAGATGCGCTTCACGCCGCCCCTGCGAGCCAGGCGGCGGATGGCGGGCTTCGTGATGCCCTGGATGTTGTCGCGCAACACCTTGCGGTGCCGCTTGGCGCCACCCTTGCCGAGCCCCTTTCCTCCCTTGCCGCGGCCTGTCATCCTTCCTTCCTTCCTCGGGCAAAGCAACAACGTGCACACACAAACAGCAGCTGCAGCGGCTGGCGAGTCGGCTACGGTCTGCGCCCAGCGCGCCCGCCGCCCCCCTATATAGACTCTGGCCCGCCCTCCCCCCACCACGCGCAACCGAGGGCATATAAGCGCAGCACGGAGGCGCGCGGGCCCGTTGTCAAGGCAGCACCGGACGCCGCGCCGCACCTAACCTCCACGCACGCCGCTCCGCTACCGCTACCGCTACCGCCATGGCCCGCACAAAGCAAACGGCCCGCAAGTCCACCGGCGGAAAGGCGCCGCGCAAACAGCTCGCCACCAAGGCGGCGAGGAAGAGCGCGCCCGCCACCGGAGGCGTCAAGAAGCCCCACCGCTACAGGCCGGGCACCGTCGCCCTGCGAGAAATCAGGCGCTACCAGAAGAGCACAGAGCTGCTCATCCGCAAGCTGCCATTCCAGCGCCTAGTGCGCGAGATCGCCCAGGACTTCAAGACCGACCTGCGCTTCCAGAGCTCCGCAGTCATGGCCCTGCAGGAGGCCAGCGAGGCCTACCTCGTCGGCCTCTTCGAAGACACCAACCTGTGCGCAATCCACGCCAAGCGCGTCACCATCATGCCCAAGGACATCCAGCTCGCGCGCCGCATCCGCGGCGAGCGCGCCTAAACCGCGCCGCGGCACCGCACCGCACAAACAAAAACGGCCCTTTTCAGGGCCACTAACGTCTCTCCGTCGCGAGCAAACTTTGTCGGTCGCCTGCCTCTCGCCCCGCAACCCAAAAACAAAAACCACCACTTCCCGTCCGTCCGCCACACCCGCTCACTCTGCCTGCCTGCTAGCAGCGCGCAACAATCACACATCATCCCTCCCCGGCGCTCAAAGCGCACAATGCCCAACGGCCGACGTCACACCGCACGGGTGGCTGGCCGGCCGCCGCCGCTTTCGTTTCGAAAACAAAAAAACCCGCACTCCACTCCGACGGCCAACGGCCAGGCAGGCGCGCTCGCTCGCTCTACACGCCACCGAAATCCCCGCCGACTCCTTCCGCATCTCAACGTGCCCCCCGTTGCAAAACATAACACACACACACACACACACACAAAGGAACAAAACAAAACAAAGACCAGACACGACTCGACAAGACAGACATCCGAGAAGAACGAACGCAGGCAAGCCAACCAACGTATTCAAACAAAACAACGTGACAGAAAACCAACCGTCGGCCGCCGCCACAAACACGGCGACAATCAACCACGACAACAACAACAACAACAACAACAACAACAACACCGCTTACCGCTACCGCCGCCCACACCCGCCACCGACCCCCGCAATCCAACCACCACGGCACGCAAACAGCATCCCCACGGGCATACAGAAACGCCAGACAGACACCCACACCAAACGCAACACGACAATCAAAACCTTCCCCGACGTGCTTTGATGGCCCTGAGAAGGGCCGTTTTGGGCCGCGCGTCTCTTGCGCGCCACTAGACGACGACGGGGGGTGGGGACGACGGAGTCAAGCGCCAAACCCTTCCTTTCCCATCTCTTTCTCCTCTACTCTACTTCTTCTTCTTGGGCGAAGCCTTCGCCTTAGACGGCGTCGTCGCCTTCTTCGGGCGCGGCGCCTTCGGCTTCTTCGTCGGAACCTTGGCGGCCTTCTTCGCCTTCGACGGCGACTTGGCCTTGGCCGGCTTGGCCGCAGCCGCCTTCTTCGCACCCGCGGGAGCGGCCGACGCCGCAGACGCCTTCTTGGCGGCGCCCGCCTTCCGACCGGTCGCCGCCTTCACGCCACCAGCCTTCTTTGCGCCGGCCGCACGGGCGCCCTTCTTCTCCTTGCTGGCCGGAGCGGCGCGCTTCTTCTTGGCACCGCCAGCACGAGCCTTGCCGCCCTCGGCCGCCCCCCCGCCGCCGGCGCCGGCAAGCTTGAACGAGCCGGACGCGCCCTTCCCCTTCGTCTGCACCAGCTCGCCCGCCACGACGGCCGACTTGAGGTACTTCTTGATAAACGGCGCCAGCTTCTCCGCGTCCAGCTTGTAGTGCGCGGCTATGTACTTCTTGATCGCCTGCAGCGACGACCCGCCGCGCTCCTTCAGACTCTTGATGGCGGCCGTCACCATCTCAGAGGTGCGCGGGTGCGCAGGCTTGGCGCGCGGCTTCTTCGCAGACGACGCAGACTTGGCCTTCTTCGTAGTGCCGGTGGCGGCGGGTGCCGCAGCAGTCTCGTTCGTAGCCGCCTGATCTGCCATTTCGACGACGCGCGTAACACACAGCGAGAGCGAGCGGGACGGCAGGCAGGCACGCAAGCACAGCACAGCAGCAGAGCAGAGAATCACAAGGCCCAGCCAGTGTCGCGGGCGGGCGCGGACGGCCGAGAGAGCGGCCGCCACTCTGCGCGCCGCCGCGCCGCGCCTCCCGCGCTTGCTACCGCCCAACGTCCGACAGCCTGTGCGGAGCAGCCCCAAACCTGCGCCACAACCGCCCGCGCCTTTCAAACCACCGAGGATGGGGCTACACACAGCCACACCACAGTCGCCAACCAGTCGCCACGGCAGCGCCGCAAACCACGGCCAAACTGCAGCTACCGCGCGCTACAGCCTGGGTCGGCCCGCCGAGAATCGCCGCCCCCGCCCAAATGCCGCCCCCACAGCCCCAGCCGACGACCCGCCACAATGGCCAAACCTTCGGCAAAACTCCCACACCGTCGCCGCGGCAGCCCGGCCAGCGCGGCCGGCGCCACAGCCACACAAGCCGAGGCGTGCGGCGATGACGGCCGTGCAAACGCGCCTCCGCCGCCCCATCGCCTTCCGTCGCCCTCCCGCCGTTTCCCGATCGGCCCGCAGCCGTCGGGCCACATCGCGCGCCGTCCTCCTCCTCTCGCCCGCCAACATTCACAGCCGTTTCTCAACAATTGCCCGCCGCAAACGGACGCCGCCTGCGCAACAGGCGCCGCCGCCCCTCGCCGCTTCCGACCCAACCCCTCGACCGAGGCAAACCGCAATCCGAATCTACAGACCAACCCAATCTGCCGTCAAGCACACACGACAGCCGACCTTACACGTTACGCGTTACACATTACGTTTACACGTCTACGTTAGGTTAGGTTAGGTGGACGTGGGTTAGGTTAAGGGGACTTGGGTTAGGTTAAGCGTCAAACTTAGGTTAAGCATTCAAACACGTCAGGCGTCAGAGGTTAGGTTAGGTTAGGTTAGGTTAGGTTACACGTTAGGTTAAGGGGTCGGTGCTAGGTTAAGAAGCGTCAAACGTAGGTTAAAAAAGCGTTCAAACGTGAGGCGTGAGCCGGACAGCTTACCTTACGTAGACGTTAGGGGCTCACAGGCTGAGCTCACCTCGCCACACCACAGGTTAGGTTAGGTTAGGTTCGGTTCGGTTCGGTTCGCTCGGCTCAGCGTAAAGCGCCGAGGTCAGGGTTACGTTCGTTCACCTTCGGGCGCCACACTTTCGGTTGAAAGGTCGCGACGGGACGACGTCGGCAGGCACGCCGCAAACGAACAAAAACGTACAGACGACGTCGGAAACCGCCGACAGACGGGGGAGCAGCACGACCACGACCAGACACCGAGCGCGAACGAGACACACGCGAACCACCCCCACCGGCCAAAGGGCACCACACAACAACCCAGAGCACCACGTGTCGACACCAGAGCAACCCGCCGCTCACGCGACATGGCTGGCACCGAAGGGCAACCGCCCGCAACTGCGCTTTCCGCGCCGGCCCGGATGCACGTCGTGCTACAACAACACCACTACCGTACACAGCCGCTGTTCACAACATCACTATCAATGGCGCGCCCGCGGCTCGCCGCCGTCGCAGTCGCAGCCCCAACGCCAGCACCTTTGCACCACCATTCACACGCACCGCAACACAGCTCGCCGACACAGCCGAACAAAACAAACACCACACAACAACAGCAACAACGCCGCCGCCTCTACTTGTGCCGGCGACCCACCCCGCCGATGGCGCACCTTTCGCCAGCCGGCAATCGACACACACGCACCCACCCACCGGGGCCCAGTGCAAAAAAAAAAAAAAAAAAAACACACAAAAACAAAAAAACCAAACAACACAAACGACACGGGAAGCGCACACCGCCACTTCGCGCGCACGCCACCAACCAGTCGTCGTCTCAAAATAACAAACACAAACAAAATAAACTAACAACTAGGGCAACACAAAACCAAAACGCCTCGCACGAACCGCCCACAAAAAGGACAAGCACACGCACAGCCTCTGCTGACGACCACGACGCAGCGGCACGCTGCTCCTGTCCCGCGCCCCGCGCCCCACTCGATTCACAACTCACGCGACACCGTCAACGACGGGCTCGCTTCCCGCAACCTACCACCTTTCCGCCACGACGCACAGCCCCAGCCCCACCCGACGACGCCCGTGGCAACGACTGCACTTTCACCACCGCCTCCCCCTTCCCCCCCCAAAACACACACACACACACACACACACACACACACACACACACACACAGCCAGCCAAAAACGCACTCGCGACCCACACATGCACGTGCATCGGCACACGCCAACCAGTCAACGTCGACAACCACACGCAAGGCTCGAAACGAAACCGGCGTCCTTCCACGTTGCCATCAAGCTACGCGACACAAGACACAAGGAACCAACACAACAGCCGGCCCCACTAATTCCCACTCTGACGCCGCAAAAAGCACACCGAAACCGCCAAACGCACGCACATTCCCCTTCGCACTGACACCACCGACCGGCTCGCTACCACACACCTCTCGGCAGCCGTTTCACGCCAATTCGCCACACCGCCCACACAGTCGACAAGCGCCCGCCCTGTACGGCACACGCAACGACGCAGCGCAGCAAAGGGCGCCCGCAACACATACCTCTCCGCCGCCCGACGCGCCAACCGCCACACCACACCGCCAGCCACTCGCAAATTGTGCACTGCCACCAGCCACACGTCCAACACGCCGCGCCGCCTCCGGCCGCCCGCCAGGGGGCGCTCACGTCCGCGACAACAGCGCGGCCCGCCGGGCCGGGCCGGGCCGGGCCGAACCGAACCGAGCCGCCGCTGCTCTGCACTCGGCACGGCCACACCCTGCTGCAGACCGGGCTCGTCCCTCTGTACGCGTCTGCCTGCGCATCAACACAACACGACCTTTTTTTTTTTCTCTCTACCGCCATCCCTCCTCCTCGCGTTTTACTCGTTGTTGCAGCAGCGGCGCACACCTACACATCCACAGCCCCAGCCGAGCCGGCCTCACCTCAGGGCCCGCCGCCAGCGTCTCCTCCTCGGGCACAGGTGCGGTGCTGTGGCCGCCCATCCAACCGCATTGCTGGCCGTCCAGCCACCAGGCGTTCCCACTGCCGCGAGCCACGCCGCGCACCGACCCTGCTGCAGAAAACGAAGCATAGCCAGAGACCGACCGATACACAAAGCAAGCCGTCGCCTCGCCTCTTGTCCTTCCTGCCTTCCTTCCGCCCCCGCCCTTCTCACACCACCGCCTCTCCACTTTCGCCCCCCCCCCCTCCTTTTTTTTTTTTGTTTTCTTCTTTCTTTCTTTCTTTCTTTTGGCCCTCTCTCCTTCCCGCCATGGCGGTTACGGCACCGCCTGCAGCGGCAGATTTTTTGCGCCCACACGCCTACTCCTACCACCATTAACCTTGCCCTGCCCTGCCCTGCCCATCAACGTCGCAGTCGAACCGACGCTTGCCAACACACATTACGCGCCGCCGCCACAGCACCTTCCCTTCCCACAACACACCGACGTCATCACACGCACCCAAAACAGGGGCCACGACCGTGTTCCTCGCCCACTCCCATCCCGCACGGTACGCACATTCCCAACTACTACCGCGCACCCTCCCTTTCCAATCTGTGTGTCTCTGTGTCTGTGTCCTGTCCGCGCGTGACGCCTCCCAACATCCGCCGTCCCCCGTCCCGTTTTCGCCCCCATGCCGTCGTCGCGCCGCCTCCTCCCCGTCCACCGCCGCCCCTGTCCGCCCCGCACCACACCATACACCGCTGCTTGTCCCGGCCGTTGCCACCAAAGGCGCCGACCGCAAACGCGCCACGCCGCAGCCCCCGTGCGTCTCGCGCTCGCTTCCATCTCCGTGCCGACGCTGCCTCTCTTCCCACTCGCACTCGACCTCGACAACACAGTCTTTGGCTCCGCCACTGCGTGTTCCGGTGGTACGCACGCTGCAACACGTATGTATTCATTACCAGAGCGATGGCGAGGCATGACAGCATCTCTGTCTGACCAGAGAGTTCTTTATCGCTGCTAGTCGGCGCTTGGACCGCGCCAGACGACAGTAGTGGCACGCACCGGGTCGCCAGGAACAGTTGTTATATATATTGTAGCGCGAGTCGGGAGAGGTAGTAGTCGGTCGACAGTAGTAGCGGGTGGACGGTTGTACTGAGCGGGCGTCGGCGGCGTGCTCTGCTCGTCTCGCGACTCTGGTCACGGTTCGGGACGATGTATAGTATATTGTGTTATAATCAAAAGGTGGTGTGACGCTGCATTGCGCAAATCTGATAACGTATGTTCATTGTACTTATTTTGTTCAACAACAAAAGCCCCACTATTACTTTTTTTCTAAAGTAACTTTTGTCTCTTAACGAAAAACATTCACTTTTTAAAGACTACTTCCTATGGCATTTCCCTCCAAGGAGTGCAATTAATTACCAGCCAGCACTCATTCATTGCACACAGCTGTGTAAGGGGTATCTACAATTGAGGAGCGGATATAAATGCAATTTTTTGTTTTTTTTGTTTTTTTTTTTTTGTGTGTGTGTGTTGTAACCTCCCAGCAAATTTTAAAATAATGGACAATGTTATTTACGGATGCCAATGGACATTGCGCTAATTGTAACCTCGCCCACAATGAGAGGTATTGAAAATGGCAACAAAAATGTGAAATTCGCAATCTGACTCAAATATAAAGTCTTCACACAACATTTAAAAAAGTCCGTTCAGTGACAAGAAACTTCAATTAAACCGAAATATCGGTCTTTGGCCCTGTGCAAAACAATCAGAATTAAAGTGTTACCTCCGAATAAATGGATGTCACATTTCTGCTCTGGTTGTTGCGCAGCGCTTGGAGGAACTGCATTGCAAATAGTAATATTCTCTTTTTTTGTGATTTTAGTGACATTTTTCTTCAAAGAAGTGGAATGAAATGTGAAGTGCAACGAACTCTTTAGTTCAATAAAAAATTAAATGTTTGAAAAATGCTTTTGAAATAAAAATTATTATTGGGGAACTTGTTGGAGAATAATTACAATAAATACAATTTTTCATTATCTAATGATTGTATTAATTAACAGTATACCTTATTCACCATCTTGACCAGTGTTGCCGACCGCCTACATCACACAACCGCACTCGGCTGCTACTACTGACCGACCGCTCTGCATGACGACTATTAGCGTACTGCACGCGACGACTACTGACAGAGTACAGCCCTCAACTACACAGAGCTACGGACTCGCAACGACTACTGACTGACTGACTGACTGACTGACTGACTGACTGAGAACCGCTCGCAACACGCGCAGTCCAGCGCAAACTCTCTGGTCACAGATGCTACAATGTCTCGCCATCGCTACTATGTTACATACGTGTTTCAGTGTCTTTTTCATTGGGGTAACGATCTTTGGCTCTTTTTATTCTGAATACAGGGCCAAAGGTCAACGCTGCTGCCCTTATACAATTTATCAGGTTTCATTATGTCTGTTGCAATGTTACATACGGTTCACTCTTTCATTAATATTATCGTTGGGTTTGTTTTGTAGGGACGTTAACATTCTGGCACATTTTTATTATCATCGGACTCTCTGCTATTTGTGCAGGGAGGTTATACCTGGGTCCATTTACATTTTAATATTGATAGACTTTTTGTTTTCTTTTTTGTTTCTTGTTGTTTTTCCTTCTTTTTTTTTGTTGTTTTTTTTTTTGTTTTGTTTTTCCCGCTCTCACCACCACCGCCGCATCACGCCTTCCGTTTTCTTGGTTTCTTTTCTGTTCTTCAACTGCTTCAACATCACCGCGCCCCATTTCCACACCACAGCCATCAGCCTCCAAGACGGGCGGGCGCAGTGTGCCATTTCCGGCGCACAAGCACACCCGTACGGTACTCTCCTCGCCCCCACGCCACCAACAACACAGCGACCACGCGGCTTTCAGGCACGGCACGGCACCGGCGAAATGCGCCGCCCCCGCCCCTCCGCGCATCCGTCCGTCTCGCCACGTTCACTGACAGCCGCGTCTGCGGCTACACCACGACAACCACAACACAACACCGCTCCCCTCCCTGGCAACTCACATTGTTTTTCTCCTCCTCTTTTGCACAAACCACAACGCCGAGCACAGGCGCAAGCCACCCACACCGCGCCCCTCCCCGTCCCGTCTTTGGCCGCCGCTCCTCGTTTCCTCGTTTGCCCCCTCCCATCTCCCGAAATGCCATGCCATGCCAGCAGCGTTACGCATGCCCCTCCCCTGTCCACACAACACTACCGCCTAACGAACAGCCTTTTCCGGGCCACATCCAGGGCACGCCCACCTCCAAACACTGCCAATTCACGGACACACACACACACACACACACACTCACTTTCTCGACACCTTTCTGTACGGAGGGTGCGTCATCTCGACCGTGACAGAGTGACGGCAACTATCGACGATCCATTTCCCCCCACTGGTAAAACATGTCCACTAACACCTACATACATCATTCAAGTACACAGACAATAGCATACACACAATGGGAGGGCACACGAACATGGACGGCACGGCACTGTCATACACTCTTCCTCAGAACCATATCAACAAACGTTACGTACATCCGGGAAAGCGAAAGCGAAAGCCCAATGCAGCCGTCAAAGGTAACGTTCACCACGGCAGACACTTGCAGCCGCGCCGCCGTTAAACGCATTTCAGTGCGGCTCCAATACGCCTCCGACACGGGAACGTTCCGTTGCTCTACGAATGCGTTTCTCCCCTTTTTCCCTTCCTCTCTCTTTTGCCCCCCCTCCTTGCACTCTTGCCTCATTCCTCACGTTCTGCCCAGACATTCGACCGATCAAAGTCAACCTTTCGTTACCGTTCTCAGCGCGACGGTGTACAACAGTATGACGGGTGTGCCCAAGACTTCGGTTCAGTTGCGTGACGCCGGTCTATCGCGCCGATCGACAGTTACTCAGGGGGCGACGCATCGGACCACGTCACCGACACACAAAACACTTTCAAACAAACAAATACATACCGGATGGACACAGACAAACACGTGTACAGACATTCGCCAAACAAACGACCGCCGCCGTCGTCGTCTAGCGTGCATCTTGAATGACGACATCGGTGTGCGTGCGTCGTACGCAATCAGTCAGACACGGCTATCAAACATCAGAGTCGAATGGTACATCATCGTGCGTGTCGCCGTACACGTACAGTACAATACAACAACAATGCGTCTTAATGGCACGTTCATTTCAACGTCACTCACACACCTCCACGCTGCAGTTACGTCGCACCATTGTCAAACTCGGCGTACAGCAAAGGGAATAGTGGGCGGCAAAAAAAAAACCAAACAAAAACATTTCACATTTCACCCTCGCCATGTATGATGTGCAAAAAAACAAACCCGCAAACGGCCGTCGTTACGGTGACACAAAAGTCGCCGATCACACTGTCCCCCCTCGCAGACGGGTAACACACACACACACACACACACACACACCAACAACACCAATGGGTCAAAAACCACGCCAACGAGGCGTGCCACCATTCCACGCCACGGCGACCAACCTCGTGGCCGTACCCCGCGCAACACGCTTTGACGCGCCCCCCCCCCCACCCACAATCAAAATGCACACATACATCACAGCCGTCCACACAAACAACAACAACAATTCCGCCCTTCCCGCAAAAGGCAAGTTGGTGGCCCTGAAAAGGGCCGTTTTGCCGCTCTCGCAACGGAGGAGCCTTCTCTCTCCATCCTTCCTTCCATTCCAGAGCCACCTCCTTACTTGGAGCTCGTGTACTTGGTCACCGCCTTCGTGCCCTCGCTCACGGCGTGCTTGGCCAGCTCGCCAGGCAGCAACAGCCGCACAGCGGTCTGGATCTCGCGGGACGTGATGGTCGAGCGCTTGTTGTAGTGCGCCAGGCGAGACGCCTCGGCCGCAATGCGCTCGAAAATGTCGTTCACGAAGCTGTTCATGATGCTCATCGCCTTCGACGAGATGCCCGTGTCAGGGTGCACCTGCTTCAGCACCTTGTAGATGTAGATGGCATAGCTCTCCTTCCTCTTGCGCTTCTTCTTCTTGTCGCCCTTCGAAATGTTCTTCTGCGCCTTGCCAGCCTTCTTGGCGGCCTTCCCGCTAGTCTTGGGCGGCATCTCGAACCAACGTACGGCAGCAGCAACACCAGTAGCAAGCGCTCCGCTCTAGTCAGCGTCTCCCCACACAGTGGCACCCGCCGCCAGCCGCCGCCGCACCTTTACCAGCTCGCCCTGTTGCGGCCGCCGACCAATGGGGCGCGCGCGCAACCGGCCGCCGCACCCGAGCCCATAAAGCACCCCCACCCCGGCTGCGCCGGCACGCACTCCGCTGCTCGACTCGCTGCCGCTCGCACCGGTCGTTTTTCGTTTCCGTTTCGTGTGCACCGTCGCTAGCCCATCGCCATGTCCGGACGCGGAAAGGGAGGCAAAGTCAAGGGCAAGTCAAAGTCCCGCTCAAGCAGGGCTGGGCTCCAGTTCCCGGTCGGCAGAATCCACCGCCTCCTGCGCAAGGGAAACTACGCAGAGCGCGTCGGCGCCGGGGCCCCCGTCTACCTCGCCGCCGTCATGGAGTACCTCGCAGCTGAGGTGCTCGAGCTGGCCGGAAACGCGGCCCGCGACAACAAGAAGACGCGCATCATCCCGCGCCACCTGCAGCTTGCCATCCGCAACGACGAGGAGCTCAACAAGCTCCTGTCGGGCGTCACCATCGCACAGGGTGGTGTCCTGCCCAACATCCAGGCCGTCCTGCTGCCAAAGAAGACCGAGAAGAAGGCCTAAAGGAGGCCAGGCAATCGCAGCGCCGCGTGCTCCCCTGCACGCAACGCGCTTTGCCGGCTCGGCCCACAACAATCGGCCCTTTTCAGGGCCACCACACAAACCTACGTCCAAAGCAAAATTTCAGTCGTCCTCGCCGCACCTTGTTTTGTTTTAACTTTGCACAGCCGCCGCCGGCGCACGTCCGCCATCTTGTCGTCCACACAGCCCGTGTGGCCCAACACACACACACACACACACACATTTTGCACCGTCGCAGTCGCCTTCCAAACCGACAACGGCAGCAATAATGACCATTGTTAAAGGGAGGCGTGTCGACACACCGCCCTCCACTCCCGCGCGCAACGGCCGTCGACACGAACGAAACAGCTGATCCGGCCGCCTATGCCCACACGCCTTGCCTCGGAAACCCCAACGCCGCCGCAAACAAACACACAGAGACAAACCACGCAAGCAAATAATCACCGCCTCTCGCACAACAACACACAGCCCGCCATCTCCGTCGCGATCGATACAAAGACACACAATAACAAACACACAAACGAAGCAGCTCCACACACAGCCAGCCACATGACACGTTTCCTTTCCTTCTCCCCTCCCAGTCACATCACGTCGCTCAAACGGAAAGAAACAAACAAACAAACAACACACGCAGCAACAACACAGACTCTTTCGCACTTTTCAACTTCCGAACAGTGTGGTGGCCCTGAAAAGGGCCGTTTTCTAGTCTCTCCCACCCACAAGCACGGCCGCGGGAAGGCCAGCGCCCGCTGCGACGCAGCCTAACCGCCGAAACCGTACAGGGTGCGCCCCTGCCTCTTCAGGGCGTACACCACGTCCATGGCCGTCACAGTCTTGCGCTTGGCGTGCTCAGTGTACGTCACCGCGTCGCGGATCACGTTCTCCAGGAACACCTTCAGCACCCCGCGGGTCTCCTCGTAGATCAGACCAGAGATGCGCTTCACGCCGCCCCTGCGAGCCAGGCGGCGGATGGCGGGCTTCGTGATGCCCTGGATGTTGTCGCGCAACACCTTGCGGTGCCGCTTGGCGCCACCCTTGCCGAGCCCCTTTCCTCCCTTGCCGCGGCCTGTCATCCTTCCTTCCTTCCTCGGGCAAAGCAACAACGTGCACACACAAACAGCAGCTGCAGCGGCTGGCGAGTCGGCTACGGTCTGCGCCCAGCGCGCCCGCCGCCCCCCTATATAGACTCTGGCCCGCCCTCCCCCCACCACGCGCAACCGAGGGCATATAAGCGCAGCACGGAGGCGCGCGGGCCCGTTGTCAAGGCAGCACCGGACGCCGCGCCGCACCTAACCTCCACGCACGCCGCTCCGCTACCGCTACCGCTACCGCCATGGCCCGCACAAAGCAAACGGCCCGCAAGTCCACCGGCGGAAAGGCGCCGCGCAAACAGCTCGCCACCAAGGCGGCGAGGAAGAGCGCGCCCGCCACCGGAGGCGTCAAGAAGCCCCACCGCTACAGGCCGGGCACCGTCGCCCTGCGAGAAATCAGGCGCTACCAGAAGAGCACAGAGCTGCTCATCCGCAAGCTGCCATTCCAGCGCCTAGTGCGCGAGATCGCCCAGGACTTCAAGACCGACCTGCGCTTCCAGAGCTCCGCAGTCATGGCCCTGCAGGAGGCCAGCGAGGCCTACCTCGTCGGCCTCTTCGAAGACACCAACCTGTGCGCAATCCACGCCAAGCGCGTCACCATCATGCCCAAGGACATCCAGCTCGCGCGCCGCATCCGCGGCGAGCGCGCCTAAACCGCGCCGCGGCACCGCACCGCACAAACAAAAACGGCCCTTTTCAGGGCCACTAACGTCTCTCCGTCGCGAGCAAACTTTGTCGGTCGCCTGCCTCTCGCCCCGCAACCCAAAAACAAAAACCACCACTTCCCGTCCGTCCGCCACACCCGCTCACTCTGCCTGCCTGCTAGCAGCGCGCAACAATCACACATCATCCCTCCCCGGCGCTCAAAGCGCACAATGCCCAACGGCCGACGTCACACCGCACGGGTGGCTGGCCGGCCGCCGCCGCTTTCGTTTCGAAAACAAAAAAACCCGCACTCCACTCCGACGGCCAACGGCCAGGCAGGCGCGCTCGCTCGCTCTACACGCCACCGAAATCCCCGCCGACTCCTTCCGCATCTCAACGTGCCCCCCGTTGCAAAACATAACACACACACACACACACACACACAAAGGAACAAAACAAAACAAAGACCAGACACGACTCGACAAGACAGACATCCGAGAAGAACGAACGCAGGCAAGCCAACCAACGTATTCAAACAAAACAACGTGACAGAAAACCAACCGTCGGCCGCCGCCACAAACACGGCGACAATCAACCACGACAACAACAACAACAACAACAACAACAACAACACCGCTTACCGCTACCGCCGCCCACACCCGCCACCGACCCCCGCAATCCAACCACCACGGCACGCAAACAGCATCCCCACGGGCATACAGAAACGCCAGACAGACACCCACACCAAACGCAACACGACAATCAAAACCTTCCCCGACGTGCTTTGATGGCCCTGAGAAGGGCCGTTTTGGGCCGCGCGTCTCTTGCGCGCCACTAGACGACGACGGGGGGTGGGGACGACGGAGTCAAGCGCCAAACCCTTCCTTTCCCATCTCTTTCTCCTCTACTCTACTTCTTCTTCTTGGGCGAAGCCTTCGCCTTAGACGGCGTCGTCGCCTTCTTCGGGCGCGGCGCCTTCGGCTTCTTCGTCGGAACCTTGGCGGCCTTCTTCGCCTTCGACGGCGACTTGGCCTTGGCCGGCTTGGCCGCAGCCGCCTTCTTCGCACCCGCGGGAGCGGCCGACGCCGCAGACGCCTTCTTGGCGGCGCCCGCCTTCCGACCGGTCGCCGCCTTCACGCCACCAGCCTTCTTTGCGCCGGCCGCACGGGCGCCCTTCTTCTCCTTGCTGGCCGGAGCGGCGCGCTTCTTCTTGGCACCGCCAGCACGAGCCTTGCCGCCCTCGGCCGCCCCCCCGCCGCCGGCGCCGGCAAGCTTGAACGAGCCGGACGCGCCCTTCCCCTTCGTCTGCACCAGCTCGCCCGCCACGACGGCCGACTTGAGGTACTTCTTGATAAACGGCGCCAGCTTCTCCGCGTCCAGCTTGTAGTGCGCGGCTATGTACTTCTTGATCGCCTGCAGCGACGACCCGCCGCGCTCCTTCAGACTCTTGATGGCGGCCGTCACCATCTCAGAGGTGCGCGGGTGCGCAGGCTTGGCGCGCGGCTTCTTCGCAGACGACGCAGACTTGGCCTTCTTCGTAGTGCCGGTGGCGGCGGGTGCCGCAGCAGTCTCGTTCGTAGCCGCCTGATCTGCCATTTCGACGACGCGCGTAACACACAGCGAGAGCGAGCGGGACGGCAGGCAGGCACGCAAGCACAGCACAGCAGCAGAGCAGAGAATCACAAGGCCCAGCCAGTGTCGCGGGCGGGCGCGGACGGCCGAGAGAGCGGCCGCCACTCTGCGCGCCGCCGCGCCGCGCCTCCCGCGCTTGCTACCGCCCAACGTCCGACAGCCTGTGCGGAGCAGCCCCAAACCTGCGCCACAACCGCCCGCGCCTTTCAAACCACCGAGGATGGGGCTACACACAGCCACACCACAGTCGCCAACCAGTCGCCACGGCAGCGCCGCAAACCACGGCCAAACTGCAGCTACCGCGCGCTACAGCCTGGGTCGGCCCGCCGAGAATCGCCGCCCCCGCCCAAATGCCGCCCCCACAGCCCCAGCCGACGACCCGCCACAATGGCCAAACCTTCGGCAAAACTCCCACACCGTCGCCGCGGCAGCCCGGCCAGCGCGGCCGGCGCCACAGCCACACAAGCCGAGGCGTGCGGCGATGACGGCCGTGCAAACGCGCCTCCGCCGCCCCATCGCCTTCCGTCGCCCTCCCGCCGTTTCCCGATCGGCCCGCAGCCGTCGGGCCACATCGCGCGCCGTCCTCCTCCTCTCGCCCGCCAACATTCACAGCCGTTTCTCAACAATTGCCCGCCGCAAACGGACGCCGCCTGCGCAACAGGCGCCGCCGCCCCTCGCCGCTTCCGACCCAACCCCTCGACCGAGGCAAACCGCAATCCGAATCTACAGACCAACCCAATCTGCCGTCAAGCACACACGACAGCCGACCTTACACGTTACGCGTTACACATTACGTTTACACGTCTACGTTAGGTTAGGTTAGGTGGACGTGGGTTAGGTTAAGGGGACTTGGGTTAGGTTAAGCGTCAAACTTAGGTTAAGCATTCAAACACGTCAGGCGTCAGAGGTTAGGTTAGGTTAGGTTAGGTTAGGTTACACGTTAGGTTAAGGGGTCGGTGCTAGGTTAAGAAGCGTCAAACGTAGGTTAAAAAAGCGTTCAAACGTGAGGCGTGAGCCGGACAGCTTACCTTACGTAGACGTTAGGGGCTCACAGGCTGAGCTCACCTCGCCACACCACAGGTTAGGTTAGGTTAGGTTCGGTTCGGTTCGGTTCGCTCGGCTCAGCGTAAAGCGCCGAGGTCAGGGTTACGTTCGTTCACCTTCGGGCGCCACACTTTCGGTTGAAAGGTCGCGACGGGACGACGTCGGCAGGCACGCCGCAAACGAACAAAAACGTACAGACGACGTCGGAAACCGCCGACAGACGGGGGAGCAGCACGACCACGACCAGACACCGAGCGCGAACGAGACACACGCGAACCACCCCCACCGGCCAAAGGGCACCACACAACAACCCAGAGCACCACGTGTCGACACCAGAGCAACCCGCCGCTCACGCGACATGGCTGGCACCGAAGGGCAACCGCCCGCAACTGCGCTTTCCGCGCCGGCCCGGATGCACGTCGTGCTACAACAACACCACTACCGTACACAGCCGCTGTTCACAACATCACTATCAATGGCGCGCCCGCGGCTCGCCGCCGTCGCAGTCGCAGCCCCAACGCCAGCACCTTTGCACCACCATTCACACGCACCGCAACACAGCTCGCCGACACAGCCGAACAAAACAAACACCACACAACAACAGCAACAACGCCGCCGCCTCTACTTGTGCCGGCGACCCACCCCGCCGATGGCGCACCTTTCGCCAGCCGGCAATCGACACACACGCACCCACCCACCGGGGCCCAGTGCAAAAAAAAAAAAAAAAAAAACACACAAAAACAAAAAAAACCAAACAACACAAACGACACGGGAAGCGCACACCGCCACTTCGCGCGCACGCCACCAACCAGTCGTCGTCTCAAAATAACAAACACAAACAAAATAAACTAACAACTAGGGCAACACAAAACCAAAACGCCTCGCACGAACCGCCCACAAAAAGGACAAGCACACGCACAGCCTCTGCTGACGACCACGACGCAGCGGCACGCTGCTCCTGTCCCGCGCCCCGCGCCCCACTCGATTCACAACTCACGCGACACCGTCAACGACGGGCTCGCTTCCCGCAACCTACCACCTTTCCGCCACGACGCACAGCCCCAGCCCCACCCGACGACGCCCGTGGCAACGACTGCACTTTCACCACCGCCTCCCCCTTCCCCCCCCAAAACACACACACACACACACACACACACACACACACACACACACAGCCAGCCAAAAACGCACTCGCGACCCACACATGCACGTGCATCGGCACACGCCAACCAGTCAACGTCGACAACCACACGCAAGGCTCGAAACGAAACCGGCGTCCTTCCACGTTGCCATCAAGCTACGCGACACAAGACACAAGGAACCAACACAACAGCCGGCCCCACTAATTCCCACTCTGACGCCGCAAAAAGCACACCGAAACCGCCAAACGCACGCACATTCCCCTTCGCACTGACACCACCGACCGGCTCGCTACCACACACCTCTCGGCAGCCGTTTCACGCCAATTCGCCACACCGCCCACACAGTCGACAAGCGCCCGCCCTGTACGGCACACGCAACGACGCAGCGCAGCAAAGGGCGCCCGCAACACATACCTCTCCGCCGCCCGACGCGCCAACCGCCACACCACACCGCCAGCCACTCGCAAATTGTGCACTGCCACCAGCCACACGTCCAACACGCCGCGCCGCCTCCGGCCGCCCGCCAGGGGGCGCTCACGTCCGCGACAACAGCGCGGCCCGCCGGGCCGGGCCGGGCCGGGCCGAACCGAACCGAGCCGCCGCTGCTCTGCACTCGGCACGGCCACACCCTGCTGCAGACCGGGCTCGTCCCTCTGTACGCGTCTGCCTGCGCATCAACACAACACGACCTTTTTTTTTTTCTCTCTACCGCCATCCCTCCTCCTCGCGTTTTACTCGTTGTTGCAGCAGCGGCGCACACCTACACATCCACAGCCCCAGCCGAGCCGGCCTCACCTCAGGGCCCGCCGCCAGCGTCTCCTCCTCGGGCACAGGTGCGGTGCTGTGGCCGCCCATCCAACCGCATTGCTGGCCGTCCAGCCACCAGGCGTTCCCACTGCCGCGAGCCACGCCGCGCACCGACCCTGCTGCAGAAAACGAAGCATAGCCAGAGACCGACCGATACACAAAGCAAGCCGTCGCCTCGCCTCTTGTCCTTCCTGCCTTCCTTCCGCCCCCGCCCTTCTCACACCACCGCCTCTCCACTTTCGCCCCCCCCCCCCCTCCTTTTTTTTTTTTGTTTTCTTCTTTCTTTCTTTCTTTCTTTTGGCCCTCTCTCCTTCCCGCCATGGCGGTTACGGCACCGCCTGCAGCGGCAGATTTTTTGCGCCCACACGCCTACTCCTACCACCATTAACCTTGCCCTGCCCTGCCCTGCCCATCAACGTCGCAGTCGAACCGACGCTTGCCAACACACATTACGCGCCGCCGCCACAGCACCTTCCCTTCCCACAACACACCGACGTCATCACACGCACCCAAAACAGGGGCCACGACCGTGTTCCTCGCCCACTCCCATCCCGCACGGTACGCACATTCCCAACTACTACCGCGCACCCTCCCTTTCCAATCTGTGTGTCTCTGTGTCTGTGTCCTGTCCGCGCGTGACGCCTCCCAACATCCGCCGTCCCCCGTCCCGTTTTCGCCCCCATGCCGTCGTCGCGCCGCCTCCTCCCCGTCCACCGCCGCCCCTGTCCGCCCCGCACCACACCATACACCGCTGCTTGTCCCGGCCGTTGCCACCAAAGGCGCCGACCGCAAACGCGCCACGCCGCAGCCCCCGTGCGTCTCGCGCTCGCTTCCATCTCCGTGCCGACGCTGCCTCTCTTCCCACTCGCACTCGACCTCGACAACACAGTCTTTGGCTCCGCCACTGCGTGTTCCGGTGGTACGCACGCTGCAACACGTATGTATTCATTACCAGAGCGATGGCGAGGCATGACAGCATCTCTGTCTGACCAGAGAGTTCTTTATCGCTGCTAGTCGGCGCTTGGACCGCGCCAGACGACAGTAGTGGCACGCACCGGGTCGCCAGGAACAGTTGTTATATATATTGTAGCGCGAGTCGGGAGAGGTAGTAGTCGGTCGACAGTAGTAGCGGGTGGACGGTTGTACTGAGCGGGCGTCGGCGGCGTGCTCTGCTCGTCTCGCGACTCTGGTCACGGTTCGGGACGATGTATAGTATATTGTGTTATAATCAAAAGGTGGTGTGACGCTGCATTGCGCAAATCTGATAACGTATGTTCATTGTACTTATTTTGTTCAACAACAAAAGCCCCACTATTACTTTTTTTCTAAAGTAACTTTTGTCTCTTAACGAAAAACATTCACTTTTTAAAGACTACTTCCTATGGCATTTCCCTCCAAGGAGTGCAATTAATTACCAGCCAGCACTCATTCATTGCACACAGCTGTGTAAGGGGTATCTACAATTGAGGAGCGGATATAAATGCAATTTTTTGTTTTTTTTGTTTTTTTTTTTTGTGTGTGTGTGTTGTAACCTCCCAGCAAATTTTAAAATAATGGACAATGTTATTTACGGATGCCAATGGACATTGCGCTAATTGTAACCTCGCCCACAATGAGAGGTATTGAAAATGGCAACAAAAATGTGAAATTCGCAATCTGACTCAAATATAAAGTCTTCACACAACATTTAAAAAAGTCCGTTCAGTGACAAGAAACTTCAATTAAACCGAAATATCGGTCTTTGGCCCTGTGCAAAACAATCAGAATTAAAGTGTTACCTCCGAATAAATGGATGTCACATTTCTGCTCTGGTTGTTGCGCAGCGCTTGGAGGAACTGCATTGCAAATAGTAATATTCTCTTTTTTTGTGATTTTAGTGACATTTTTCTTCAAAGAAGTGGAATGAAATGTGAAGTGCAACGAACTCTTTAGTTCAATAAAAAATTAAATGTTTGAAAAATGCTTTTGAAATAAAAATTATTATTGGGGAACTTGTTGGAGAATAATTACAATAAATACAATTTTTCATTATCTAATGATTGTATTAATTAACAGTATACCTTATTCACCATCTTGACCAGTGTTGCCGACCGCCTACATCACACAACCGCACTCGGCTGCTACTACTGACCGACCGCTCTGCATGACGACTATTAGCGTACTGCACGCGACGACTACTGACAGAGTACAGCCCTCAACTACACAGAGCTACGGACTCGCAACGACTACTGACTGACTGACTGACTGACTGACTGACTGACTGAGAACCGCTCGCAACACGCGCAGTCCAGCGCAAACTCTCTGGTCACAGATGCTACAATGTCTCGCCATCGCTACTATGTTACATACGTGTTTCAGTGTCTTTTTCATTGGGGTAACGATCTTTGGCTCTTTTTATTCTGAATACAGGGCCAAAGGTCAACGCTGCTGCCCTTATACAATTTATCAGGTTTCATTATGTCTGTTGCAATGTTACATACGGTTCACTCTTTCATTAATATTATCGTTGGGTTTGTTTTGTAGGGACGTTAACATTCTGGCACATTTTTATTATCATCGGACTCTCTGCTATTTGTGCAGGGAGGTTATACCTGGGTCCATTTACATTTTAATATTGATAGACTTTTTGTTTTCTTTTTTGTTTCTTGTTGTTTTTCCTTCTTTTTTTTTGTTGTTTTTTTTTTTGTTTTGTTTTTCCCGCTCTCACCACCACCGCCGCATCACGCCTTCCGTTTTCTTGGTTTCTTTTCTGTTCTTCAACTGCTTCAACATCACCGCGCCCCATTTCCACACCACAGCCATCAGCCTCCAAGACGGGCGGGCGCAGTGTGCCATTTCCGGCGCACAAGCACACCCGTACGGTACTCTCCTCGCCCCCACGCCACCAACAACACAGCGACCACGCGGCTTTCAGGCACGGCACGGCACCGGCGAAATGCGCCGCCCCCGCCCCTCCGCGCATCCGTCCGTCTCGCCACGTTCACTGACAGCCGCGTCTGCGGCTACACCACGACAACCACAACACAACACCGCTCCCCTCACCTGGCAACTCAGATTGTTTTTCTCCTCCTCTTTTGCACAAACCACAACGCCGAGCACAGGCGCAAGCCACCCACACCGCGCCCCTCCCCGTCCCGTCTTTGGCCGCCGCTCCTCGTTTCCTCGTTTGCCCCCTCCCATCTCCCGAAATGCCATGCCAGCAGCGTTACGCATGCCCCTCCCCTGTCCACACAACACTACCGCCTAACGAACAGCCTTTTCCGGGCCACATCCAGGGCACGCCCACCTCCAAACACTGCCAATTCACGGACACACACACACACACACACACACTCACTTTCTCGACACCTTTCTGTACGGAGGGTGCGTCATCTCGACCGTGACAGAGTGACGGCAACTATCGACGATCCATTTCCCCCCACTGGTAAAACATGTCCACTAACACCTACATACATCATTCAAGTACACAGACAATAGCATACACACAATGGGAGGGCACACGAACATGGACGGCACGGCACTGTCATACACTCTTCCTCAGAACCATATCAACAAACGTTACGTACATCCGGGAAAGCGAAAGCGAAAGCCCAATGCAGCCGTCAAAGGTAACGTTCACCACGGCAGACACTTGCAGCCGCGCCGCCGTTAAACGCATTTCAGTGCGGCTCCAATACGCCTCCGACACGGGAACGTTCCGTTGCTCTACGAATGCGTTTCTCCCCTTTTTCCCTTCCTCTCTCTTTTGCCCCCCCTCCTTGCACTCTTGCCTCATTCCTCACGTTCTGCCCAGACATTCGACCGATCAAAGTCAACCTTTCGTTACCGTTCTCAGCGCGACGGTGTACAACAGTATGACGGGTGTGCCCAAGACTTCGGTTCAGTTGCGTGACGCCGGTCTATCGCGCCGATCGACAGTTACTCAGGGGGCGACGCATCGGACCACGTCACCGACACACAAAACACTTTCAAACAAACAAATACATACCGGATGGACACAGACAAACACGTGTACAGACATTCGCCAAACAAACGACCGCCGCCGTCGTCGTCTAGCGTGCATCTTGAATGACGACATCGGTGTGCGTGCGTCGTACGCAATCAGTCAGACACGGCTATCAAACATCAGAGTCGAATGGTACATCATCGTGCGTGTCGCCGTACACGTACAGTACAATACAACAACAATGCGTCTTAATGGCACGTTCATTTCAACGTCACTCACACACCTCCACGCTGCAGTTACGTCGCACCATTGTCAAACTCGGCGTACAGCAAAGGGAATAGTGGGCGGCAAAAAAAAAACCAAACAAAAACATTTCACATTTCACCCTCGCCATGTATGATGTGCAAAAAAACAAACCCGCAAACGGCCGTCGTTACGGTGACACAAAAGTCGCCGATCACACTGTCCCCCCTCGCAGACGGGTAACACACACACACACACACACACACACACCAACAACACCAATGGGTCAAAAACCACGCCAACGAGGCGTGCCACCATTCCACGCCACGGCGACCAACCTCGTGGCCGTACCCCGCGCAACACGCTTTGACGCGCCCCCCCCCCCCACCCACAATCAAAATGCACACATACATCACAGCCGTCCACACAAACAACAACAACAATTCCGCCCTTCCCGCAAAAGGCAAGTTGGTGGCCCTGAAAAGGGCCGTTTTGCCGCTCTCGCAACGGAGGAGCCTTCTCTCTCCATCCTTCCTTCCATTCCAGAGCCACCTCCTTACTTGGAGCTCGTGTACTTGGTCACCGCCTTCGTGCCCTCGCTCACGGCGTGCTTGGCCAGCTCGCCAGGCAGCAACAGCCGCACAGCGGTCTGGATCTCGCGGGACGTGATGGTCGAGCGCTTGTTGTAGTGCGCCAGGCGAGACGCCTCGGCCGCAATGCGCTCGAAAATGTCGTTCACGAAGCTGTTCATGATGCTCATCGCCTTCGACGAGATGCCCGTGTCAGGGTGCACCTGCTTCAGCACCTTGTAGATGTAGATGGCATAGCTCTCCTTCCTCTTGCGCTTCTTCTTCTTGTCGCCCTTCGAAATGTTCTTCTGCGCCTTGCCAGCCTTCTTGGCGGCCTTCCCGCTAGTCTTGGGCGGCATCTCGAACCAACGTACGGCAGCAGCAACACCAGTAGCAAGCGCTCCGCTCTAGTCAGCGTCTCCCCACACAGTGGCACCCGCCGCCAGCCGCCGCCGCACCTTTACCAGCTCGCCCTGTTGCGGCCGCCGACCAATGGGGCGCGCGCGCAACCGGCCGCCGCACCCGAGCCCATAAAGCACCCCCACCCCGGCTGCGCCGGCACGCACTCCGCTGCTCGACTCGCTGCCGCTCGCACCGGTCGTTTTTCGTTTCCGTTTCGTGTGCACCGTCGCTAGCCCATCGCCATGTCCGGACGCGGAAAGGGAGGCAAAGTCAAGGGCAAGTCAAAGTCCCGCTCAAGCAGGGCTGGGCTCCAGTTCCCGGTCGGCAGAATCCACCGCCTCCTGCGCAAGGGAAACTACGCAGAGCGCGTCGGCGCCGGGGCCCCCGTCTACCTCGCCGCCGTCATGGAGTACCTCGCGGCTGAGGTGCTCGAGCTGGCCGGAAACGCGGCCCGCGACAACAAGAAGACGCGCATCATCCCGCGCCACCTGCAGCTTGCCATCCGCAACGACGAGGAGCTCAACAAGCTCCTGTCGGGCGTCACCATCGCACAGGGTGGTGTCCTGCCCAACATCCAGGCCGTCCTGCTGCCAAAGAAGACCGAGAAGAAGGCCTAAAGGAGGCCAGGCAATCGCAGCGCCGCGTGCTCCCCTGCACGCAACGCGCTTTGCCGGCTCGGCCCACAACAATCGGCCCTTTTCAGGGCCACCACACAAACCTACGTCCAAAGCAAAATTTCAGTCGTCCTCGCCGCACCTTGTTTTGTTTTAACTTTGCACAGCCGCCGCCGGCGCACGTCCGCCATCTTGTCGTCCACACAGCCCGTGTGGCCCAACACACACACACACACACACACATTTTGCACCGTCGCAGTCGCCTTCCAAACCGACAACGGCAGCAATAATGACCATTGTTAAAGGGAGGCGTGTCGACACACCGCCCTCCACTCCCGCGCGCAACGGCCGTCGACACGAACGAAACAGCTGATCCGGCCGCCTATGCCCACACGCCTTGCCTCGGAAACCCCAACGCCGCCGCAAACAAACACACAGAGACAAACCACGCAAGCAAATAATCACCGCCTCTCGCACAACAACACACAGCCCGCCATCTCCGTCGCGATCGATACAAAGACACACAATAACAAACACACAAACGAAGCAGCTCCACACACAGCCAGCCACATGACACGTTTCCTTTCCTTCTCCCCTCCCAGTCACATCACGTCGCTCAAACGGAAAGAAACAAACAAACAAACAACACAGCGCACACACGCAGCAACAACACAGACTCTTTCGCACTTTTCAACTTCCGAACAGTGTGGTGGCCCTGAAAAGGGCCGTTTTCTAGTCTCTCCCACCCACAAGCACGGCCGCGGGAAGGCCAGCGCCCGCTGCGACGCAGCCTAACCGCCGAAACCGTACAGGGTGCGCCCCTGCCTCTTCAGGGCGTACACCACGTCCATGGCCGTCACAGTCTTGCGCTTGGCGTGCTCAGTGTACGTCACCGCGTCGCGGATCACGTTCTCCAGGAACACCTTCAGCACCCCGCGGGTCTCCTCGTAGATCAGACCAGAGATGCGCTTCACGCCGCCCCTGCGAGCCAGGCGGCGGATGGCGGGCTTCGTGATGCCCTGGATGTTGTCGCGCAACACCTTGCGGTGCCGCTTGGCGCCACCCTTGCCGAGCCCCTTTCCTCCCTTGCCGCGGCCTGTCATCCTTCCTTCCTTCCTCGGGCAAAGCAACAACGTGCACACACAAACAGCAGCTGCAGCGGCTGGCGAGTCGGCTACGGTCTGCGCCCAGCGCGCCCGCCGCCCCCCTATATAGACTCTGGCCCGCCCTCCCCCCACCACGCGCAACCGAGGGCATATAAGCGCAGCACGGAGGCGCGCGGGCCCGTTGTCAAGGCAGCACCGGACGCCGCGCCGCACCTAACCTCCACGCACGCCGCTCCGCTACCGCTACCGCTACCGCCATGGCCCGCACAAAGCAAACGGCCCGCAAGTCCACCGGCGGAAAGGCGCCGCGCAAACAGCTCGCCACCAAGGCGGCGAGGAAGAGCGCGCCCGCCACCGGAGGCGTCAAGAAGCCCCACCGCTACAGGCCGGGCACCGTCGCCCTGCGAGAAATCAGGCGCTACCAGAAGAGCACAGAGCTGCTCATCCGCAAGCTGCCATTCCAGCGCCTAGTGCGCGAGATCGCCCAGGACTTCAAGACCGACCTGCGCTTCCAGAGCTCCGCAGTCATGGCCCTGCAGGAGGCCAGCGAGGCCTACCTCGTCGGCCTCTTCGAAGACACCAACCTGTGCGCAATCCACGCCAAGCGCGTCACCATCATGCCCAAGGACATCCAGCTCGCGCGCCGCATCCGCGGCGAGCGCGCCTAAACCGCGCCGCGGCACCGCACCGCACAAACAAAAACGGCCCTTTTCAGGGCCACTAACGTCTCTCCGTCGCGAGCAAACTTTGTCGGTCGCCTGCCTCTCGCCCCGCAACCCAAAAACAAAAACCACCACTTCCCGTCCGTCCGCCACACCCGCTCACTCTGCCTGCCTGCTAGCAGCGCGCAACAATCACACATCATCCCTCCCCGGCGCTCAAAGCGCACAATGCCCAACGGCCGACGTCACACCGCACGGGTGGCTGGCCGGCCGCCGCCGCTTTCGTTTCGAAAACAAAAAAACCCGCACTCCACTCCGACGGCCAACGGCCAGGCAGGCGCGCTCGCTCGCTCTACACGCCACCGAAATCCCCGCCGACTCCTTCCGCATCTCAACGTGCCCCCCGTTGCAAAACATAACACACACACACACACACACACAAAGGAACAAAACAAAACAAAGACCAGACACGACTCGACAAGACAGACATCCGAGAAGAACGAACGCAGGCAAGCCAACCAACGTATTCAAACAAAACAACGTGACAGAAAACCAACCGTCGGCCGCCGCCACAAACACGGCGACAATCAACCACGACAACAACAACAACAACAACAACAACAACAACACCGCTTACCGCTACCGCCGCCCACACCCGCCACCGACCCCCGCAATCCAACCACCACGGCACGCAAACAGCATCCCCACGGGCATACAGAAACGCCAGACAGACACCCACACCAAACGCAACACGACAATCAAAACCTTCCCCGACGTGCTTTGATGGCCCTGAGAAGGGCCGTTTTGGGCCGCGCGTCTCTTGCGCGCCACTAGACGACGACGGGGGGTGGGGACGACGGAGTCAAGCGCCAAACCCTTCCTTTCCCATCTCTTTCTCCTCTACTCTACTTCTTCTTCTTGGGCGAAGCCTTCGCCTTAGACGGCGTCGTCGCCTTCTTCGGGCGCGGCGCCTTCGGCTTCTTCGTCGGAACCTTGGCGGCCTTCTTCGCCTTCGACGGCGACTTGGCCTTGGCCGGCTTGGCCGCAGCCGCCTTCTTCGCACCCGCGGGAGCGGCCGACGCCGCAGACGCCTTCTTGGCGGCGCCCGCCTTCCGACCGGTCGCCGCCTTCACGCCACCAGCCTTCTTTGCGCCGGCCGCACGGGCGCCCTTCTTCTCCTTGCTGGCCGGAGCGGCGCGCTTCTTCTTGGCACCGCCAGCACGAGCCTTGCCGCCCTCGGCCGCCCCCCCGCCGCCGGCGCCGGCAAGCTTGAACGAGCCGGACGCGCCCTTCCCCTTCGTCTGCACCAGCTCGCCCGCCACGACGGCCGACTTGAGGTACTTCTTGATAAACGGCGCCAGCTTCTCCGCGTCCAGCTTGTAGTGCGCGGCTATGTACTTCTTGATCGCCTGCAGCGACGACCCGCCGCGCTCCTTCAGACTCTTGATGGCGGCCGTCACCATCTCAGAGGTGCGCGGGTGCGCAGGCTTGGCGCGCGGCTTCTTCGCAGACGACGCAGACTTGGCCTTCTTCGTAGTGCCGGTGGCGGCGGGTGCCGCAGCAGTCTCGTTCGTAGCCGCCTGATCTGCCATTTCGACGACGCGCGTAACACACAGCGAGAGCGAGCGGGACGGCAGGCAGGCACGCAAGCACAGCACAGCAGCAGAGCAGAGAATGCTGTCGCATCATGGTGTAGTGTCCTCCAGGTTGACACTACTGGTGTGTGGGTGAAGTTCTGGTAGAATCGCTCTACCCTTCCTTCAACAAGTGGGACATCAGTGTCCTTCCAGGTTTTTCTTAGAGAGAAGCTTTTGGGTGTCTATGCTGCCCTGCTTCGTGGGCAATTTGATAATTGATGCTTGCTGCGTTTTTTTTTTTTTTTTTTTTTTTTTTTTTTTTTTTTTTTTTTTTTTTCCCGCAGCAGATGTGGCTAGGCGCTACTTGTTACGTAGCAGTGTCTTCTAATCTGGTAGGGCGGCAACGTCTGCTGGCCGTCTCAGCAGGTCCGGCCAGCGGAGTGTGCGTCGCCAGTGTGGACGTCGTCCCAGATTCCTTATCAGCGGGTTGGTGGATGTACCCGCTTTGTTGTAGAAGTTTGTGGCCGCTTCTTCGAACCGCCTGCGTAGCGGTTCGATGTCTGCGACCACGTGAGTGTCCTCCGTCGGGAAGTCCCTTGGGAGGTGAAGAGCTAACCTGAGAGCCCTGTTCTGCAGTTTTTGCAGCCGCTCCAGGTTAGTTTGCGCCGTGTTGCCCCACACTACCGCCGCGTATTCGAGGAGAGGTCGAATTACGGACTTATATAGCGTGAGGCCGACGCAGGTAGGCAGCGTCGTAGTGGGGTTTAGCAGTGGGTAGAGGAGTCTTAGTCTACCCAGTGCTTTGCCCCTGATGCTCTCCACGTGTGGCCTCCAGGTGAGGTGCCGGTCCAGTGTGACGCCCAGGTACTTCGCAGTACCGTTCCACGGGACCGGGACGCCTCGGACCGAGACTGTGGGCGCGTCGTCCTTGACGTGTCTCGTCGCAATGACGATGGCCTGGGACTTCTCCCCATTGTAAGCCAGGCGCCATTTTTTCGCCCAGTCAGTGAGGGCGTCGGTGGCCGTCTGAAGTTTCCGCTGCAACGCCTCGACGCATCTGCTGCGGCTGTACACGGCCGTGTCGTCCGCATACAGCGCCAGGTTGACGTGGGCTGTGCGCGGTGGGTCGGCCGTGTACAGAGAGTAGAGCGTCGGCCCAACGACCGAGCCTTGAGGTACACCCGCGAGTATACGACGCTCCGTGGAGATTCCACTGTCTGCTCTGACGTGGAACGTTCTGCCCTCGAGGTAGCTCTGTAAGAGCTTCACGTGCGACACCGGGACGCCCAGGTCAAATAGTTTGAACAGGAGGCCCCGATGCCACACGGAGTCGAAGGCACGCGACACGTCGAGCAGGAGAGCGCCGAAATACTCGCGTCGGTCGATGGCACCGAACGCCTCCTCTGTTAGGCGCAGCAGCTGGTGTGTCGTGGCGTGTTGACTCCTGAAGCCAAACTGTTCGTTTGGTAGGAGTTGTTCTGCCTCGATGATCGCCCGCAGGCGGACCAGATACAGGCGTTCGAATATTTTCGAAAGTGCTGGAAGCAGGCTGATTGGCCTGTAGTTTTTCGCCCTTCGAATGTCCTTCCCTGGCTTGGGGAGGGCTACTATTTCAGCATGCTTCCAGCACGACGGGAACTGTTTGCTGAGCAGCACCTGGTTGAAGGTTGACGCGAGGACGTCGGCTGCCGTGTCTGGTAGCTGCTTCAGCATTATGTTCGTTACGTCATCTGGTCCACCTGCTTTTTTAGCATTTAGGTGGCGAAGCTGCAGCTTGACTTCGTCGGCTGAGATCGGCGGAATGGCGTCTTCTACCTCGTCATACTCCGCATCGAGGAAGACGGGGAGGCGTTCTTCTACCATCTGGATGTGGGCGGCGTCTATCGGGTCGTCGATCGGAGTGAAATTCGCGGCGAACGCGTCCGCTAGGGCTTCTGCCTTCGCGTTCGGCTCGCTCACGAATTCGGCTCCCACTTGCAGCGGCGGAATCCGTTGCATACGGCGCAGGTAGCCTTTTACGGCTTTCCACGCCGAGCCGTCATCGATGTTTAGTTGCTCCACCTTGCGCGCCCACTCCTGATTGCGGTGCGTGTCTACATCGGCCTTGATATGCCGGCACAATCTATTTAGTTCGCGCTTTGTGGCTCGATTTCTTGTCCTCTGCCACTCGCGCTGTAGGCGGTTCTTTTGCGCTATAGCCTCCCGGATGTGTCGTGGCAGAGGGTGTGGCCGGCAGTCGATGTTGGCGTCGTCTCTGGCAGGCGTGGCCGCTGCCGCGGCGTCAACTATCGACTGCCTGATGTGTTGAAGTGCTGCGTCTGCTCCGTGTTCCGCCGCGTCCGGTGTGGCTACAAGGGAATCGGCGACGGCGTTGCGGAACTCGTCCCAGCTGATGTCTCGTATGTCGAGCCCTCTCCGCTGTCTTGGGAGAGCGTCGGCGTCGAGGTCAAATATGACCGGTACGTGGTCGGAGGACATCGTTGGCCGCGTACCGGCCGTGACGTGCAGGCGAGCGCCCTTGATGATCATGATATCCAGGATATCCGGGTGGCCCCGGTTCCGTGGATATATTGTCGGTTCATGAGGACCGATGACGACAGCTTCGTGGCGTTCCGCGACATGGAGTAAGCGCCGCCCGCTTGTGTTGGTCGTCCTGCTGTTCCAGACCGCATGCTTCGCGTTGAAGTCTCCCCCCAGTATGATTTTTCCGGGGAGAGCCAGCAACTTGTTGTAGTCTCCCGGTAGGAGCGCTCCTCTAGGCGGTCTGTAGACAGCGACGAACGTTATGGCGCCGTGTGCCGTCTCCACTGATACGGCAGTCGCTTCTGTCGTTGCCAGTTCCGGTATTTGGACGCGGTGGTGTCGTAGCGTCCTCCGTACATACACCGCTGTGCCGCCTCCGTGTGTTGGCCTGTCGTCCCTGTAGCATTCGTAGTTCGCTACGCCGACTCGGACGCCAGGCTTAAGCCACGTTTCGGTGACGAGGCATACGTCGATGTTCTCGTCCCGTATAAGCTGCCGGAATTCGCCTGCCTGCTTAAGGAGTCCCTCGGCGTTGAAGACGCAGGCTGTTAAACTCCTTAGCGCTTCAGGCATGATGGCTGCATGGTTGGATGGCGGATGCAACTTTCTGCACCACGGCCAGGAGCTCAGTCATCTGCTGCATCATTGTTTCCATGCAGCTGAGCATCCGTTCCACGCGGGCTTCATTGGCAGCGTTGCCGCCGACAACATGGCGCGCGTTGGTCTCCATTTGTCCGCCATCTTGTCGGGCGCCGACAGTATGGCGGGGCGCCGTGGGACGCCGCCATCTTGGCTCCGGGAAGTCCTTCGGGCTCGCAAGGTTAGGCGCGGCTGCCGGTGGTTGGTCCGCTGCGCGTGCCGGCGGGGCCGGGAAGGCTCGCGCTGATTGGTCCGCGACGCGCTGGGTCGCTGCAGGGAGGGGAGCCTGGCGCTGCTGGGGTGCAGCGGCCGGGACTACCTGCCTGCGCGGCAGCGCTGTGGGCGGGGCAACGGCGCTTTGTCCTGCAGATGGGCCAGCTGCCGGCTGTGCTACGGTAGGTGGAGTCTGTCCGCCATTTCTCGCCGATGCGCGCGGAGCGGGGACTCCATTTTGTGGCGCCGCATTGTCTGCGACTTGGCGCGCTTTTGCGGTCGTTGCCCTGCCTCGGCGGCCGCCTCTCCTGTTGTTCCGCTTCTTCCGGGGCTGGGTACTGCGTTGGCGGGAACTCTGCCTTTGTGTTCCTTTGTCTTCGTTCCCGCGCGCGCGATCGGCGAAGTCGAGGAGCACTGGGCAGCCACGGTAACTTGCCACGTGTTTGCCTTTGCAGAGCTTGCAAGTCGGGGTGAAATCTTGGTGTGGCACCCCTTTAAGCGCGCATGACTCGGTTGAGTGTTGCTCGCCGCACTTCACGCAGTAATCTGGCATTGCACAGTACTTACTGACGTGGCCAGGTTCAAGGCAGCGGTAACATTGTGCGTAGGCCGCCTTGTTTCGCAGTTCTTCAGCTTTCACTTCCACATTGCCTATTTTTGTGAGGCTGAAGAGCTGCCTGTTATGAGTTGTATTGCTGGCTATTACCAACATAAGTGGGCCACGCCTGCGTGTGCGAAAAGGGCGCATTCTTACGACCTCTTCGACCACGAATCCCATGTTCTCCAGGTCCTCCTTTACTTCTGAAGGCAGGATTGTGCGCGGCAAGTGCCGAAACACTACTTTGAGCGGCTTCGTTCTTAAGGTACTGAACGTATAGTGGAACCACTTCCTGTCCTGCACCAGCTGAGACACTTTTTGGTAGTCCTCAGTAGTTTTGGTGCATATTTTGAAGAGCTCGTCACCAGTCACGCGCACTGTATAGTTGTCTTTACCAATGCAAAGGCTGATGGCGTTTTGCAGAGCAGAGAATCACAAGGCCCAGCCAGTGTCGCGGGCGGGCGCGGACGGCCGAGAGAGCGGCCGCCACTCTGCGCGCCGCCGCGCCGCGCCTCCCGCGCTTGCTACCGCCCAACGTCCGACAGCCTGTGCGGAGCAGCCCCAAACCTGCGCCACAACCGCCCGCGCCTTTCAAACCACCGAGGATGGGGCTACACACAGCCACACCACAGTCGCCAACCAGTCGCCACGGCAGCGCCGCAAACCACGGCCAAACTGCAGCTACCGCGCGCTACAGCCTGGGTCGGCCCGCCGAGAATCGCCGCCCCCGCCCAAATGCCGCCCCCACAGCCCCAGCCGACGACCCGCCACAATGGCCAAACCTTCGGCAAAACTCCCACACCGTCGCCGCGGCAGCCCGGCCAGCGCGGCCGGCGCCACAGCCACACAAGCCGAGGCGTGCGGCGATGACGGCCGTGCAAACGCGCCTCCGCCGCCCCATCGCCTTCCGTCGCCCTCCCGCCGTTTCCCGATCGGCCCGCAGCCGTCGGGCCACATCGCGCGCCGTCCTCCTCCTCTCGCCCGCCAACATTCACAGCCGTTTCTCAACAATTGCCCGCCGCAAACGGACGCCGCCTGCGCAACAGGCGCCGCCGCCCCTCGCCGCTTCCGACCCAACCCCTCGACCGAGGCAAACCGCAATCCGAATCTACAGACCAACCCAATCTGCCGTCAAGCACACACGACAGCCGACCTTACACGTTACGCGTTACACATTACGTTTACACGTCTACGTTAGGTTAGGTTAGGTGGACGTGGGTTAGGTTAAGGGGACTTGGGTTAGGTTAAGCGTCAAACTTAGGTTAAGCATTCAAACACGTCAGGCGTCAGAGGTTAGGTTAGGTTAGGTTAGGTTAGGTTACACGTTAGGTTAAGGGGTCGGTGCTAGGTTAAGAAGCGTCAAACGTAGGTTAAAAAAGCGTTCAAACGTGAGGCGTGAGCCGGACAGCTTACCTTACGTAGACGTTAGGGGCTCACAGGCTGAGCTCACCTCGCCACACCACAGGTTAGGTTAGGTTAGGTTCGGTTCGGTTCGGTTCGCTCGGCTCAGCGTAAAGCGCCGAGGTCAGGGTTACGTTCGTTCACCTTCGGGCGCCACACTTTCGGTTGAAAGGTCGCGACGGGACGACGTCGGCAGGCACGCCGCAAACGAACAAAAACGTACAGACGACGTCGGAAACCGCCGACAGACGGGGGAGCAGCACGACCACGACCAGACACCGAGCGCGAACGAGACACACGCGAACCACCCCCACCGGCCAAAGGGCACCACACAACAACCCAGAGCACCACGTGTCGACACCAGAGCAACCCGCCGCTCACGCGACATGGCTGGCACCGAAGGGCAACCGCCCGCAACTGCGCTTTCCGCGCCGGCCCGGATGCACGTCGTGCTACAACAACACCACTACCGTACACAGCCGCTGTTCACAACATCACTATCAATGGCGCGCCCGCGGCTCGCCGCCGTCGCAGTCGCAGCCCCAACGCCAGCACCTTTGCACCACCATTCACACGCACCGCAACACAGCTCGCCGACACAGCCGAACAAAACAAACACCACACAACAACAGCAACAACGCCGCCGCCTCTACTTGTGCCGGCGACCCACCCCGCCGATGGCGCACCTTTCGCCAGCCGGCAATCGACACACACGCACCCACCCACCGGGGCCCAGTGCAAAAAAAAAAAAAAAAAAAAACACACAAAAACAAAAAAACCAAACAACACAAACGACACGGGAAGCGCACACCGCCACTTCGCGCGCACGCCACCAACCAGTCGTCGTCTCAAAATAACAAACACAAACAAAATAAACTAACAACTAGGGCAACACAAAACCAAAACGCCTCGCACGAACCGCCCACAAAAAGGACAAGCACACGCACAGCCTCTGCTGACGACCACGACGCAGCGGCACGCTGCTCCTGTCCCGCGCCCCGCGCCCCACTCGATTCACAACTCACGCGACACCGTCAACGACGGGCTCGCTTCCCGCAACCTACCACCTTTCCGCCACGACGCACAGCCCCAGCTCCACCCGACGACGCCCGTGGCAACGACTGCACTTTCACCACCGCCTCCCCCTTCCCCCCCCAAAACACACACACACACACACACACACACACACACACACACACACACACAGCCAGCCAAAAACGCACTCGCGACCCACACATGCACGTGCATCGGCACACGCCAACCAGTCAACGTCGACAACCACACGCAAGGCTCGAAACGAAACCGGCGTCCTTCCACGTTGCCATCAAGCTACGCGACACAAGACACAAGGAACCAACACAACAGCCGGCCCCACTAATTCCCACTCTGACGCCGCAAAAAGCACACCGAAACCGCCAAACGCACGCACATTCCCCTTCGCACTGACACCACCGACCGGCTCGCTACCACACACCTCTCGGCAGCCGTTTCACGCCAATTCGCCACACCGCCCACACAGTCGACAAGCGCCCGCCCTGTACGGCACACGCAACGACGCAGCGCAGCAAAGGGCGCCCGCAACACATACCTCTCCGCCGCCCGACGCGCCAACCGCCACACCACACCGCCAGCCACTCGCAAATTGTGCACTGCCACCAGCCACACGTCCAACACGCCGCGCCGCCTCCGGCCGCCCGCCAGGGGGCGCTCACGTCCGCGACAACAGCGCGGCCCGCCGGGCCGGGCCGGGCCGGGCCGAACCGAACCGAGCCGCCGCTGCTCTGCACTCGGCACGGCCACACCCTGCTGCAGACCGGGCTCGTCCCTCTGTACGCGTCTGCCTGCGCATCAACACAACACGACCTTTTTTTTTTTCTCTCTACCGCCATCCCTCCTCCTCGCGTTTTACTCGTTGTTGCAGCAGCGGCGCACACCTACACATCCACAGCCCCAGCCGAGCCGGCCTCACCTCAGGGCCCGCCGCCAGCGTCTCCTCCTCGGGCACAGGTGCGGTGCTGTGGCCGCCCATCCAACCGCATTGCTGGCCGTCCAGCCACCAGGCGTTCCCACTGCCGCGAGCCACGCCGCGCACCGACCCTGCTGCAGAAAACGAAGCATAGCCAGAGACCGACCGATACACAAAGCAAGCCGTCGCCTCGCCTCTTGTCCTTCCTGCCTTCCTTCCGCCCCCGCCCTTCTCACACCACCGCCTCTCCACTTTCGCCCCCCCCCCCCTCCTTTTTTTTTTTTGTTTTCTTCTTTCTTTCTTTCTTTCTTTTGGCCCTCTCTCCTTCCCGCCATGGCGGTTACGGCACCGCCTGCAGCGGCAGATTTTTTGCGCCCACACGCCTACTCCTACCACCATTAACCTTGCCCTGCCCTGCCCTGCCCATCAACGTCGCAGTCGAACCGACGCTTGCCAACACACATTACGCGCCGCCGCCACAGCACCTTCCCTTCCCACAACACACCGACGTCATCACACGCACCCAAAACAGGGGCCACGACCGTGTTCCTCGCCCACTCCCATCCCGCACGGTACGCACATTCCCAACTACTACCGCGCACCCTCCCTTTCCAATCTGTGTGTCTCTGTGTCTGTGTCCTGTCCGCGCGTGACGCCTCCCAACATCCGCCGTCCCCCGTCCCGTTTTCGCCCCCATGCCGTCGTCGCGCCGCCTCCTCCCCGTCCACCGCCGCCCCTGTCCGCCCCGCACCACACCATACACCGCTGCTTGTCCCGGCCGTTGCCACCAAAGGCGCCGACCGCAAACGCGCCACGCCGCAGCCCCCGTGCGTCTCGCGCTCGCTTCCATCTCCGTGCCGACGCTGCCTCTCTTCCCACTCGCACTCGACCTCGACAACACAGTCTTTGGCTCCGCCACTGCGTGTTCCGGTGGTACGCACGCTGCAACACGTATGTATTCATTACCAGAGCGATGGCGAGGCATGACAGCATCTCTGTCTGACCAGAGAGTTCTTTATCGCTGCTAGTCGGCGCTTGGACCGCGCCAGACGACAGTAGTGGCACGCACCGGGTCGCCAGGAACAGTTGTTATATATATTGTAGCGCGAGTCGGGAGAGGTAGTAGTCGGTCGACAGTAGTAGCGGGTGGACGGTTGTACTGAGCGGGCGTCGGCGGCGTGCTCTGCTCGTCTCGCGACTCTGGTCACGGTTCGGGACGATGTATAGTATATTGTGTTATAATCAAAAGGTGGTGTGACGCTGCATTGCGCAAATCTGATAACGTATGTTCATTGTACTTATTTTGTTCAACAACAAAAGCCCCACTATTACTTTTTTTCTAAAGTAACTTTTGTCTCTTAACGAAAAACATTCACTTTTTAAAGACTACTTCCTATGGCATTTCCCTCCAAGGAGTGCAATTAATTACCAGCCAGCACTCATTCATTGCACACAGCTGTGTAAGGGGTATCTACAATTGAGGAGCGGATATAAATGCAATTTTTTGTTTTTTTTGTTTTTTTTTTTTTTGTGTGTGTGTTGTAACCTCCCAGCAAATTTTAAAATAATGGACAATGTTATTTACGGATGCCAATGGACATTGCGCTAATTGTAACCTCGCCCACAATGAGAGGTATTGAAAATGGCAACAAAAATGTGAAATTCGCAATCTGACTCAAATATAAAGTCTTCACACAACATTTAAAAAAGTCCGTTCAGTGACAAGAAACTTCAATTAAACCGAAATATCGGTCTTTGGCCCTGTGCAAAACAATCAGAATTAAAGTGTTACCTCCGAATAAATGGATGTCACATTTCTGCTCTGGTTGTTGCGCAGCGCTTGGAGGAACTGCATTGCAAATAGTAATATTCTCTTTTTTTGTGATTTTAGTGACATTTTTCTTCAAAGAAGTGGAATGAAATGTGAAGTGCAACGAACTCTTTAGTTCAATAAAAAATTAAATGTTTGAAAAATGCTTTTGAAATAAAAATTATTATTGGGGAACTTGTTGGAGAATAATTACAATAAATACAATTTTTCATTATCTAATGATTGTATTAATTAACAGTATACCTTATTCACCATCTTGACCAGTGTTGCCGACCGCCTACATCACACAACCGCACTCGGCTGCTACTACTGACCGACCGCTCTGCATGACGACTATTAGCGTACTGCACGCGACGACTACTGACAGAGTACAGCCCTCAACTACACAGAGCTACGGACTCGCAACGACTACTGACTGACTGACTGACTGACTGACTGACTGACTGAGAACCGCTCGCAACACGCGCAGTCCAGCGCAAACTCTCTGGTCACAGATGCTACAATGTCTCGCCATCGCTACTATGTTACATACGTGTTTCAGTGTCTTTTTCATTGGGGTAACGATCTTTGGCTCTTTTTATTCTGAATACAGGGCCAAAGGTCAACGCTGCTGCCCTTATACAATTTATCAGGTTTCATTATGTCTGTTGCAATGTTACATACGGTTCACTCTTTCATTAATATTATCGTTGGGTTTGTTTTGTAGGGACGTTAACATTCTGGCACATTTTTATTATCATCGGACTCTCTGCTATTTGTGCAGGGAGGTTATACCTGGGTCCATTTACATTTTAATATTGATAGACTTTTTGTTTTCTTTTTTGTTTCTTGTTGTTTTTCCTTCTTTTTTTTTGTTGTTTTTTTTTTTGTTTTGTTTTTCCCGCTCTCACCACCACCGCCGCATCACGCCTTCCGTTTTCTTGGTTTCTTTTCTGTTCTTCAACTGCTTCAACATCACCGCGCCCCATTTCCACACCACAGCCATCAGCCTCCAAGACGGGCGGGCGCAGTGTGCCATTTCCGGCGCACAAGCACACCCGTACGGTACTCTCCTCGCCCCCACGCCACCAACAACACAGCGACCACGCGGCTTTCAGGCACGGCACGGCACCGGCGAAATGCGCCGCCCCCGCCCCTCCGCGCATCCGTCCGTCTCGCCACGTTCACTGACAGCCGCGTCTGCGGCTACACCACGACAACCACAACACAACACCGCTCCCCTCCCTGGCAACTCACATTGTTTTTCTCCTCCTCTTTTGCACAAACCACAACGCCGAGCACAGGCGCAAGCCACCCACACCGCGCCCCTCCCCGTCCCGTCTTTGGCCGCCGCTCCTCGTTTCCTCGTTTGCCCCCTCCCATCTCCCGAAATGCCATGCCATGCCAGCAGCGTTACGCATGCCCCTCCCCTGTCCACACAACACTACCGCCTAACGAACAGCCTTTTCCGGGCCACATCCAGGGCACGCCCACCTCCAAACACTGCCAATTCACGGACACACACACACACACACACACACTCACTTTCTCGACACCTTTCTGTACGGAGGGTGCGTCATCTCGACCGTGACAGAGTGACGGCAACTATCGACGATCCATTTCCCCCCACTGGTAAAACATGTCCACTAACACCTACATACATCATTCAAGTACACAGACAATAGCATACACACAATGGGAGGGCACACGAACATGGACGGCACGGCACTGTCATACACTCTTCCTCAGAACCATATCAACAAACGTTACGTACATCCGGGAAAGCGAAAGCGAAAGCCCAATGCAGCCGTCAAAGGTAACGTTCACCACGGCAGACACTTGCAGCCGCGCCGCCGTTAAACGCATTTCAGTGCGGCTCCAATACGCCTCCGACACGGGAACGTTCCGTTGCTCTACGAATGCGTTTCTCCCCTTTTTCCCTTCCTCTCTCTTTTGCCCCCCCTCCTTGCACTCTTGCCTCATTCCTCACGTTCTGCCCAGACATTCGACCGATCAAAGTCAACCTTTCGTTACCGTTCTCAGCGCGACGGTGTACAACAGTATGACGGGTGTGCCCAAGACTTCGGTTCAGTTGCGTGACGCCGGTCTATCGCGCCGATCGACAGTTACTCAGGGGGCGACGCATCGGACCACGTCACCGACACACAAAACACTTTCAAACAAACAAATACATACCGGATGGACACAGACAAACACGTGTACAGACATTCGCCAAACAAACGACCGCCGCCGTCGTCGTCTAGCGTGCATCTTGAATGACGACATCGGTGTGCGTGCGTCGTACGCAATCAGTCAGACACGGCTATCAAACATCAGAGTCGAATGGTACATCATCGTGCGTGTCGCCGTACACGTACAGTACAATACAACAACAATGCGTCTTAATGGCACGTTCATTTCAACGTCACTCACACACCTCCACGCTGCAGTTACGTCGCACCATTGTCAAACTCGGCGTACAGCAAAGGGAATAGTGGGCGGCAAAAAAAAAACCAAACAAAAACATTTCACATTTCACCCTCGCCATGTATGATGTGCAAAAAAACAAACCCGCAAACGGCCGTCGTTACGGTGACACAAAAGTCGCCGATCACACTGTCCCCCCTCGCAGACGGGTAACACACACACACACACACACACACACACACCAACAACACCAATGGGTCAAAAACCACGCCAACGAGGCGTGCCACCATTCCACGCCACGGCGACCAACCTCGTGGCCGTACCCCGCGCAACACGCTTTGACGCGCCCCCCCCCCCCACCCACAATCAAAATGCACACATACATCACAGCCGTCCACACAAACAACAACAACAATTCCGCCCTTCCCGCAAAAGGCAAGTTGGTGGCCCTGAAAAGGGCCGTTTTGCCGCTCTCGCAACGGAGGAGCCTTCTCTCTCCATCCTTCCTTCCATTCCAGAGCCACCTCCTTACTTGGAGCTCGTGTACTTGGTCACCGCCTTCGTGCCCTCGCTCACGGCGTGCTTGGCCAGCTCGCCAGGCAGCAACAGCCGCACAGCGGTCTGGATCTCGCGGGACGTGATGGTCGAGCGCTTGTTGTAGTGCGCCAGGCGAGACGCCTCGGCCGCAATGCGCTCGAAAATGTCGTTCACGAAGCTGTTCATGATGCTCATCGCCTTCGACGAGATGCCCGTGTCAGGGTGCACCTGCTTCAGCACCTTGTAGATGTAGATGGCATAGCTCTCCTTCCTCTTGCGCTTCTTCTTCTTGTCGCCCTTCGAAATGTTCTTCTGCGCCTTGCCAGCCTTCTTGGCGGCCTTCCCGCTAGTCTTGGGCGGCATCTCGAACCAACGTACGGCAGCAGCAACACCAGTAGCAAGCGCTCCGCTCTAGTCAGCGTCTCCCCACACAGTGGCACCCGCCGCCAGCCGCCGCCGCACCTTTACCAGCTCGCCCTGTTGCGGCCGCCGACCAATGGGGCGCGCGCGCAACCGGCCGCCGCACCCGAGCCCATAAAGCACCCCCACCCCGGCTGCGCCGGCACGCACTCCGCTGCTCGACTCGCTGCCGCTCGCACCGGTCGTTTTTCGTTTCCGTTTCGTGTGCACCGTCGCTAGCCCATCGCCATGTCCGGACGCGGAAAGGGAGGCAAAGTCAAGGGCAAGTCAAAGTCCCGCTCAAGCAGGGCTGGGCTCCAGTTCCCGGTCGGCAGAATCCACCGCCTCCTGCGCAAGGGAAACTACGCAGAGCGCGTCGGCGCCGGGGCCCCCGTCTACCTCGCCGCCGTCATGGAGTACCTCGCGGCTGAGGTGCTCGAGCTGGCCGGAAACGCGGCCCGCGACAACAAGAAGACGCGCATCATCCCGCGCCACCTGCAGCTTGCCATCCGCAACGACGAGGAGCTCAACAAGCTCCTGTCGGGCGTCACCATCGCACAGGGTGGTGTCCTGCCCAACATCCAGGCCGTCCTGCTGCCAAAGAAGACCGAGAAGAAGGCCTAAAGGAGGCCAGGCAATCGCAGCGCCGCGTGCTCCCCTGCACGCAACGCGCTTTGCCGGCTCGGCCCACAACAATCGGCCCTTTTCAGGGCCACCACACAAACCTACGTCCAAAGCAAAATTTCAGTCGTCCTCGCCGCACCTTGTTTTGTTTTAACTTTGCACAGCCGCCGCCGGCGCACGTCCGCCATCTTGTCGTCCACACAGCCCGTGTGGCCCAACACACACACACACACACACACATTTTGCACCGTCGCAGTCGCCTTCCAAACCGACAACGGCAGCAATAATGACCATTGTTAAAGGGAGGCGTGTCGACACACCGCCCTCCACTCCCGCGCGCAACGGCCGTCGACACGAACGAAACAGCTGATCCGGCCGCCTATGCCCACACGCCTTGCCTCGGAAACCCCAACGCCGCCGCAAACAAACACACAGAGACAAACCACGCAAGCAAATAATCACCGCCTCTCGCACAACAACACACAGCCCGCCATCTCCGTCGCGATCGATACAAAGACACACAATAACAAACACACAAACGAAGCAGCTCCACACACAGCCAGCCACATGACACGTTTCCTTTCCTTCTCCCCTCCCAGTCACATCACGTCGCTCAAACGGAAAGAAACAAACAAACAAACAACACAGCGCACACACGCAGCAACAACACAGACTCTTTCGCACTTTTCAACTTCCGAACAGTGTGGTGGCCCTGAAAAGGGCCGTTTTCTAGTCTCTCCCACCCACAAGCACGGCCGCGGGAAGGCCAGCGCCCGCTGCGACGCAGCCTAACCGCCGAAACCGTACAGGGTGCGCCCCTGCCTCTTCAGGGCGTACACCACGTCCATGGCCGTCACAGTCTTGCGCTTGGCGTGCTCAGTGTACGTCACCGCGTCGCGGATCACGTTCTCCAGGAACACCTTCAGCACCCCGCGGGTCTCCTCGTAGATCAGACCAGAGATGCGCTTCACGCCGCCCCTGCGAGCCAGGCGGCGGATGGCGGGCTTCGTGATGCCCTGGATGTTGTCGCGCAACACCTTGCGGTGCCGCTTGGCGCCACCCTTGCCGAGCCCCTTTCCTCCCTTGCCGCGGCCTGTCATCCTTCCTTCCTTCCTCGGGCAAAGCAACAACGTGCACACACAAACAGCAGCTGCAGCGGCTGGCGAGTCGGCTACGGTCTGCGCCCAGCGCGCCCGCCGCCCCCCTATATAGACTCTGGCCCGCCCTCCCCCCACCACGCGCAACCGAGGGCATATAAGCGCAGCACGGAGGCGCGCGGGCCCGTTGTCAAGGCAGCACCGGACGCCGCGCCGCACCTAACCTCCACGCACGCCGCTCCGCTACCGCTACCGCTACCGCCATGGCCCGCACAAAGCAAACGGCCCGCAAGTCCACCGGCGGAAAGGCGCCGCGCAAACAGCTCGCCACCAAGGCGGCGAGGAAGAGCGCGCCCGCCACCGGAGGCGTCAAGAAGCCCCACCGCTACAGGCCGGGCACCGTCGCCCTGCGAGAAATCAGGCGCTACCAGAAGAGCACAGAGCTGCTCATCCGCAAGCTGCCATTCCAGCGCCTAGTGCGCGAGATCGCCCAGGACTTCAAGACCGACCTGCGCTTCCAGAGCTCCGCAGTCATGGCCCTGCAGGAGGCCAGCGAGGCCTACCTCGTCGGCCTCTTCGAAGACACCAACCTGTGCGCAATCCACGCCAAGCGCGTCACCATCATGCCCAAGGACATCCAGCTCGCGCGCCGCATCCGCGGCGAGCGCGCCTAAACCGCGCCGCGGCACCGCACCGCACAAACAAAAACGGCCCTTTTCAGGGCCACTAACGTCTCTCCGTCGCGAGCAAACTTTGTCGGTCGCCTGCCTCTCGCCCCGCAACCCAAAAACAAAAACCACCACTTCCCGTCCGTCCGCCACACCCGCTCACTCTGCCTGCCTGCTAGCAGCGCGCAACAATCACACATCATCCCTCCCCGGCGCTCAAAGCGCACAATGCCCAACGGCCGACGTCACACCGCACGGGTGGCTGGCCGGCCGCCGCCGCTTTCGTTTCGAAAACAAAAAAACCCGCACTCCACTCCGACGGCCAACGGCCAGGCAGGCGCGCTCGCTCGCTCTACACGCCACCGAAATCCCCGCCGACTCCTTCCGCATCTCAACGTGCCCCCCGTTGCAAAACATAACACACACACACACACACACACAAAGGAACAAAACAAAACAAAGACCAGACACGACTCGACAAGACAGACATCCGAGAAGAACGAACGCAGGCAAGCCAACCAACGTATTCAAACAAAACAACGTGACAGAAAACCAACCGTCGGCCGCCGCCACAAACACGGCGACAATCAACCACGACAACAACAACAACAACAACAACAACAACAACACCGCTTACCGCTACCGCCGCCCACACCCGCCACCGACCCCCGCAATCCAACCACCACGGCACGCAAACAGCATCCCCACGGGCATACAGAAACGCCAGACAGACACCCACACCAAACGCAACACGACAATCAAAACCTTCCCCGACGTGCTTTGATGGCCCTGAGAAGGGCCGTTTTGGGCCGCGCGTCTCTTGCGCGCCACTAGACGACGACGGGGGGTGGGGACGACGGAGTCAAGCGCCAAACCCTTCCTTTCCCATCTCTTTCTCCTCTACTCTACTTCTTCTTCTTGGGCGAAGCCTTCGCCTTAGACGGCGTCGTCGCCTTCTTCGGGCGCGGCGCCTTCGGCTTCTTCGTCGGAACCTTGGCGGCCTTCTTCGCCTTCGACGGCGACTTGGCCTTGGCCGGCTTGGCCGCAGCCGCCTTCTTCGCACCCGCGGGAGCGGCCGACGCCGCAGACGCCTTCTTGGCGGCGCCCGCCTTCCGACCGGTCGCCGCCTTCACGCCACCAGCCTTCTTTGCGCCGGCCGCACGGGCGCCCTTCTTCTCCTTGCTGGCCGGAGCGGCGCGCTTCTTCTTGGCACCGCCAGCACGAGCCTTGCCGCCCTCGGCCGCCCCCCCGCCGCCGGCGCCGGCAAGCTTGAACGAGCCGGACGTGCCCTTCCCCTTCGTCTGCACCAGCTCGCCCGCCACGACGGCCGACTTGAGGTACTTCTTGATAAACGGCGCCAGCTTCTCCGCGTCCAGCTTGTAGTGCGCGGCTATGTACTTCTTGATCGCCTGCAGCGACGACCCGCCGCGCTCCTTCAGACTCTTGATGGCGGCCGTCACCATCTCAGAGGTGCGCGGGTGCGCAGGCTTGGCGCGCGGCTTCTTCGCAGACGACGCAGACTTGGCCTTCTTCGTAGTGCCGGTGGCGGCGGGTGCCGCAGCAGTCTCGTTCGTAGCCGCCTGATCTGCCATTTCGACGACGCGCGTAACACACAGCGAGAGCGAGCGGGACGGCAGGCAGGCACGCAAGCACAGCACAGCAGCAGAGCAGAGAATGGCTGTCGCATCATGGTGTAGTGTCCTCCAGGTTGACACTACTGGTGTGTGGGTGAAGTTCTGGTAGAATCGCTCTACCCTTCCTTCAACAAGTGGGACATCAGTGTCCTTCCAGGTTTTTCTTAGAGAGAAGCTTTTGGGTGTCTATGCTGCCCTGCTTCGTGGGCAATTTGATAATTGATGCTTGCTGCGGTTTTTTTTTTTTTTTTTTTTTTTTTTTTTTTTTTTTTTTTTTTTTTTTTTTCCCGCAGCAGATGTGGCTAGGCGCTACTTGTTACGTAGCAATGTCTTCTAATCTGGTAGGGCGGCAACGTCTACTGGCCGTCTCAGCAGGTCCGGCCAGCGGAGTGTGCGTCGCCAGTGTGGACGTTGTCCCAGATACCTTATCAGCGGGTTGGTGGATGTACCCGCTTTGTTGTAGAAGTTTGTGGCCGCTTCTTCGAACCGCCTGCGTAGCGGTACGATGTCTGCGACCACGTGAGTGTCCTCCGTCGGGAAGTCCCTTGGGAGGTGAAGAGCTAACCTGAGAGCCCTGTTCTGCAGTTTTTGCAGCCGCTCCAGGTTAGTTTGCGCCGTGTTGCCCCACACTACCGCCGCGTATTCGAGGAGAGGTCGAATTACGGACTTATATAGCGTGAGGCCGACGCAGGTAGGCAGCGTCGTAGTGGGGTTTAGCAGTGGGTAGAGGAGTCTTAGTCTACCCAGTGCTTTGCCCCTGATGCTCTCCACGTGTGGCCTCCAGGTGAGGTGCCGGTCCAGTGTGACGCCCAGGTACTTCGCAGTACCGTTCCACGGGACCGGGACGCCTCGGACCGAGACTGTGGGCGCGTCGTCCTTGACGTGTCTCGTCGCAATGACGATGGCCTGGGACTTCTCCCCATTGTAAGCCAGGCGCCATTTTTTCGCCCAGTCAGTGAGGGCGTCGGTGGCCGTCTGAAGTTTCCGCTGCAACGCCTCGACGCATCTGCTGCGGCTGTACACGGCCGTGTCGTCCGCATACAGCGCCAGGTTGACGTGGGCTGTGCGCGGTGGGTCGGCCGTGTACAGAGAGTAGAGCGTCGGCCCAACGACCGAGCCTTGAGGTACACCCGCGAGTATACGACGCTCCGTGGAGATTCCACTGTCTGCTCTGACGTGGAACGTTCTGCCCTCGAGGTAGCTCTGTAAGAGCTTCACGTGCGACACCGGGACGCCCAGGTCAAATAGTTTGAACAGGAGGCCCCGATGCCACACGGAGTCGAAGGCACGCGACACGTCGAGCAGGAGAGCGCCGAAATACTCGCGTCGGTCGATGGCACCGAACGCCTCCTCTGTTAGGCGCAGCAGCTGGTGTGTCGTGGCGTGTTGACTCCTGAAGCCAAACTGTTCGTTTGGTAGGAGTTGTTCTGCCTCGATGATCGCCCGCAGGCGGACCAGATACAGGCGTTCGAATATTTTCGAAAGTGCTGGAAGCAGGCTGATTGGCCTGTAGTTTTTCGCCCTTCGAATGTCCTTCCCTGGCTTGGGGAGGGCTACTATTTCAGCATGCTTCCAGCACGACGGGAACTGTTTGCTGAGCAGCACCTGGTTGAAGGTTGACGCGAGGACGTCGGCTGCCGTGTCTGGTAGCTGCTTCAGCATTATGTTCGTTACGTCATCTGGTCCACCTGCTTTTTTAGCATTTAGGTGGCGAAGTTGCAGCTTGACTTCGTCGGCTGAGATCGGCGGAATGGCGTCTTCTACCTCGTCATACTCCGCATCGAGGAAGACGGGGAGGCGTTCTTCTACCATCTGGATGTGGGCGGCGTCTATCGGGTCGTCGACCGGAGTGAAATTCGCGGCGAACGCGTCCGCTAGGGCTTCTGCCTTCGCGTTCGGCTCGCTCACGAATTCGGCTCCCACTTGCAGCGGCGGAATCCGTTGCATACGGCGCAGGTAGCCTTTTACGGCTTTCCACGCCGAGCCGTCATCGATGTTTAGTTGCTCCACCTTGCGCGCCCACTCCTGATTGCGGTGCGTGTCTACATCGGCCTTGATATGCCGGCACAATCTATTTAATTCGCGCTTTGTGGCTCGATTTCTTGTCCTCTGCCACTCGCGCTGTAGGCGGTTCTTTTGCGCTATAGCCTCCCGGATGTGTCGTGGCAGAGGGTGTGGCCGGCAGTCGATGTTGGCGTCGTCTCTGACAGGCGTGGCCGCTGCCGCGGCGTCAACTATCGACTGCCTGATGTGTTGAAGTGCTGCGTCTGCTCCGTGTTCCGCCGCGTCCGGTGTGGCCTCAAGGGAATCGGCGACGGCGTTGCGGAACTCGTCCCAGCTGATGTCTCGTATGTCGAGCCCTCTCCGCTGTCTTGGGAGAGCGTCGGCGTCGAGGTCAAATATGACCGGTACGTGGTCGGAGGACATCTTTGGCCGCGTACCGGCCGTGACGTGCAGGCGAGCGCCCTTGATGATCATGATATCCAGGATATCCGGGTGGCCCCGGTTCCGTGGATATATTGTCGGTTCATGAGGACCGATGACGACAGCTTCGTGGCGTTCCGCGACATGGAGTAAGCGCCGCCCGCTTGTGTTGGTCGTCCTGCTGTTCCAGACCGCATGCTTCGCGTTGAAGTCTCCCCCCAGTATGATTTTTCCGGGGAGAGCCAGCAACTTGTTGTAGTCTCCCGGTAGGAGCGCTCCTCTAGGCGGTCTGTAGACAGCGACGAACGTTATGGCGCCGTGTGCCGTCTCCACTGATACGGCAGTCGCTTCTGTCTTTGCCAGTTCCGGTATTTGGACGCGGTGGTGTCGTAGCGTCCTCCGTACATACACCGCTGTGCCGCCTCCGTGTGTTGGCCTGTCGTCCCTGTAGCATACGTAGTTCGCTACGCCGACTCGGACGCCAGGCTTAAGCCACGTTTCGGTGACGAGACATACGTCGATGTTCTCGTCCCGTATAAGCTGCCGGAATTCGCCTGCCTGCTTAAGGAGTCCCTCGGCGTTGAAGACGCAGGCTGTTAAACTCCTTAGCGCTTCAGGCATGATGGCTGCATGGTTGGATGGCGGATGCAACTTTCTGCACCACGGCCAGGAGCTCAGTCATCTGCTGCATCATTGTTTCCATGCAGCTGAGCATCCGTTCCACGCGGGCTTCATTGGCAGCGTTGCCGCCGACAACATGTCGCGCGTTGGTCTCCATTTGTCCGCCATCTTGTCGGGCGCCGACAGAATGGCGGGGCGCCGTGGGACGCCGCCATCTTGGCTCCGGGAAGTCCTTCGGGCTCGCAAGGTCAGGCGCGGCTGCCGGTGGTTGGTCCGCTGCGCGTGCCGGCGGGGCCGGGAAGGCTCGCGCTGATTGGCCCGCGACGCGCTGGGTCGCTGCAGGGAGGGGAGCCTGGCGCTGCAGGGGTGCAGCGGCCGGGACTACCTGCCTGCGCGGCAGCGCTGTGGGCGGGGCAACGGCGCTTTGTCCTGCAGATGGGCCAGCTGCCGGCTGGGCTGCGGTAGGCGGAGTCTGTCCGCCATTTCTCGTCGATGCGTGCGGAGCGGGGGCTCCATTTTGTGGCGCCGCATTGTCTGCGACTTGGCGCGCTTTTGCGGTCGTTGCCCTGCCTCGGCGGCCGCCTCTCCTGTTGTTCCGCTTCTTCCGGGGCTGGGTACTGCGTTGGCGGGAACTCTGCCTTTGTGTTCCATTGTCTTCGTTCCCGCGCGCGCGATCAGCGAAGTCGAGGAGCACTGGGCAGCCACGGTAACTTGCCACGTGTTTGCCTTGGCAGAGCTTGCAAGTCGGGGTGAAATCTTTGTGTGGCACCCCTTTAAGCGCGCACGACTCAGTTGAGTGTTGCTCGCCGCACTTCACGCAGTAGTCTGGCATTGCACAGTACTTACTGACGTGACCAGGTTCAAGGCAGCGGTAACATTGTGCGTAGGCCGCCTTGTTTCGCAGTTCTTCAGCTTTCACTTCCACATTGCCTATTTTTGTGAGGCTGAAGAGCTGCCTGTTATGAGTTGTATTGCTGGCTATTACCAGCATAAGTGGGCCACGCCTGCGTGTGCGAAAAGGGCGCATTCTTACGACCTCTTCGACCACGAATCCCATGTTCTCCAGGTCCTCCTTTACTTCTGAAGGCAGGATTGTGCGTGGCAAGTGCCGAAATACTACTTTGAGCGGCTTTGTTCTTAAGGGGCTGAACGTATAGTGCGACCACTTCTTGTCCTGCACCAGCTGAGACACTTTTTGATATTCTTCAGATGTTTTGGTGCATATTTTGAAAAGTTCGTCACCAGTCACGCGCACTGTATAGTTGTCTTTACCAATGCAGAGGCTGATAGCGTTTTGCAGCTCTCTAAAATGCTCGTCAAATTTTATGACAATTGGTGGCGGCTTGCGACGCTGTTGCGCCTTGGGGATTTCAATGTCCTCCTCCTCCGCATCACTAAGGGCGCCAAAGCTGTTACTCACGTTTACAGGTGTGGTGTCCTTTGTGAGCACAGCCTTTGCAGTTTTTCTCGCGGTGGTGAAGCCGTCTTTGTCGGTCGTGTTGGTGCGGCCGCGCCTGCGGTTCTGCTTGGAGGGGAGCGGTGGAGTGTTGCTTTCCCTCCTGTATTTGTTGACTGACGGTATGTCGCCAGTCAGGCCGCGTTTCCTTGAGGTAGGCTGCTTTTGCTGCGGTGCGTCGTGCTCCATGGCCTCCTCCTCCTCGTCGCTATCCGGAAGTGGAGTAGCCAGAGCGTGGGGTAGCATCCCCACAAGCAGCTGAAGGGCTGCGTCAGAGTCACTTGGTGTGGATGTAACACCTGGATGCGACGTATCCACAGATGTCGGCGTCACGGTCGCGGTAGCACACGGCACTGCGGTAACGGCACTATCACTAAATGACGCGGACACACCGGAAATTTCGCATAAACTAGTGTCGCTCCTTAGGGGAGGAGTACTATCGGCGGCACACGATTGTGCCACCGACGTACTCGACTCTACCCTTGCGTGCAGGGACGCGGCCCTGTCCGCGGGAGTCGGCACTGTCGCTTCAGCTTGCGGCGTGGCGGAGCGCTCGGCGCGTACGTCCGTCTCGCACGGCATCGCTGACTCGGGAGAGCAGAGAATCACAAGGCCCAGCCAGTGTCGCGGGCGGGCGCGGACGGCCGAGAGAGCGGCCGCCACTCTGCGCGCCGCCGCGCCGCGCCTCCCGCGCTTGCTACCGCCCAACGTCCGACAGCCTGTGCGGAGCAGCCCCAAACCTGCGCCACAACCGCCCGCGCCTTTCAAACCACCGAGGATGGGGCTACACACAGCCACACCACAGTCGCCAACCAGTCGCCACGGCAGCGCCGCAAACCACGGCCAAACTGCAGCTACCGCGCGCTACAGCCTGGGTCGGCCCGCCGAGAATCGCCGCCCCCGCCCAAATGCCGCCCCCACAGCCCCAGCCGACGACCCGCCACAATGGCCAAACCTTCGGCAAAACTCCCACACCGTCGCCGCGGCAGCCCGGCCAGCGCGGCCGGCGCCACAGCCACACAAGCCGAGGCGTGCGGCGATGACGGCCGTGCAAACGCGCCTCCGCCGCCCCATCGCCTTCCGTCGCCCTCCCGCCGTTTCCCGATCGGCCCGCAGCCGTCGGGCCACATCGCGCGCCGTCCTCCTCCTCTCGCCCGCCAACATTCACAGCCGTTTCTCAACAATTGCCCGCCGCAAACGGACGCCGCCTGCGCAACAGGCGCCGCCGCCCCTCGCCGCTTCCGACCCAACCCCTCGACCGAGGCAAACCGCAATCCGAATCTACAGACCAACCCAATCTGCCGTCAAGCACACACGACAGCCGACCTTACACGTTACGCGTTACACATTACGTTTACACGTCTACGTTAGGTTAGGTTAGGTGGACGTGGGTTAGGTTAAGGGGACTTGGGTTAGGTTAAGCGTCAAACTTAGGTTAAGCATTCAAACACGTCAGGCGTCAGAGGTTAGGTTAGGTTAGGTTAGGTTAGGTTACACGTTAGGTTAAGGGGTCGGTGCTAGGTTAAGAAGCGTCAAACGTAGGTTAAAAAAGCGTTCAAACGTGAGGCGTGAGCCGGACAGCTTACCTTACGTAGACGTTAGGGGCTCACAGGCTGAGCTCACCTCGCCACACCACAGGTTAGGTTAGGTTAGGTTCGGTTCGGTTCGGTTCGCTCGGCTCAGCGTAAAGCGCCGAGGTCAGGGTTACGTTCGTTCACCTTCGGGCGCCACACTTTCGGTTGAAAGGTCGCGACGGGACGACGTCGGCAGGCACGCCGCAAACGAACAAAAACGTACAGACGACGTCGGAAACCGCCGACAGACGGGGGAGCAGCACGACCACGACCAGACACCGAGCGCGAACGAGACACACGCGAACCACCCCCACCGGCCAAAGGGCACCACACAACAACCCAGAGCACCACGTGTCGACACCAGAGCAACCCGCCGCTCACGCGACATGGCTGGCACCGAAGGGCAACCGCCCGCAACTGCGCTTTCCGCGCCGGCCCGGATGCACGTCGTGCTACAACAACACCACTACCGTACACAGCCGCTGTTCACAACATCACTATCAATGGCGCGCCCGCGGCTCGCCGCCGTCGCAGTCGCAGCCCCAACGCCAGCACCTTTGCACCACCATTCACACGCACCGCAACACAGCTCGCCGACACAGCCGAACAAAACAAACACCACACAACAACAGCAACAACGCCGCCGCCTCTACTTGTGCCGGCGACCCACCCCGCCGATGGCGCACCTTTCGCCAGCCGGCAATCGACACACACGCACCCACCCACCGGGGCCCAGTGCAAAAAAAAAAAAAAAAAAACTCACAAAAACAAAAAAACCAAACAACACAAACGACACGGGAAGCGCACACCGCCACTTCGCGCGCACGCCACCAACCAGTCGTCGTCTCAAAATAACAAACACAAACAAAATAAACTAACAACTAGGGCAACACAAAACCAAAACGCCTCGCACGAACCGCCCACAAAAAGGACAAGCACACGCACAGCCTCTGCTGACGACCACGACGCAGCGGCACGCTGCTCCTGTCCCGCGCCCCGCGCCCCACTCGATTCACAACTCACGCGACACCGTCAACGACGGGCTCGCTTCCCGCAACCTACCACCTTTCCGCCACGACGCACAGCCCCAGCCCCACCCGACGACGCCCGTGGCAACGACTGCACTTTCACCACCGCCTCCCCCTTCCCCCCCCAAAACACACACACACACACACACACACACACACACACACACACACACAGCCAGCCAAAAACGCACTCGCGACCCACACATGCACGTGCATCGGCACACGCCAACCAGTCAACGTCGACAACCACACGCAAGGCTCGAAACGAAACCGGCGTCCTTCCACGTTGCCATCAAGCTACGCGACACAAGACACAAGGAACCAACACAACAGCCGGCCCCACTAATTCCCACTCTGACGCCGCAAAAAGCACACCGAAACCGCCAAACGCACGCACATTCCCCTTCGCACTGACACCACCGACCGGCTCGCTACCACACACCTCTCGGCAGCCGTTTCACGCCAATTCGCCACACCGCCCACACAGTCGACAAGCGCCCGCCCTGTACGGCACACGCAACGACGCAGCGCAGCAAAGGGCGCCCGCAACACATACCTCTCCGCCGCCCGACGCGCCAACCGCCACACCACACCGCCAGCCACTCGCAAATTGTGCACTGCCACCAGCCACACGTCCAACACGCCGCGCCGCCTCCGGCCGCCCGCCAGGGGGCGCTCACGTCCGCGACAACAGCGCGGCCCGCCGGGCCGGGCCGGGCCGGGCCGAACCGAACCGAGCCGCCGCTGCTCTGCACTCGGCACGGCCACACCCTGCTGCAGACCGGGCTCGTCCCTCTGTACGCGTCTGCCTGCGCATCAACACAACACGACCTTTTTTTTTTTCTCTCTACCGCCATCCCTCCTCCTCGCGTTTTACTCGTTGTTGCAGCAGCGGCGCACACCTACACATCCACAGCCCCAGCCGAGCCGGCCTCACCTCAGGGCCCGCCGCCAGCGTCTCCTCCTCGGGCACAGGTGCGGTGCTGTGGCCGCCCATCCAACCGCATTGCTGGCCGTCCAGCCACCAGGCGTTCCCACTGCCGCGAGCCACGCCGCGCACCGACCCTGCTGCAGAAAACGAAGCATAGCCAGAGACCGACCGATACACAAAGCAAGCCGTCGCCTCGCCTCTTGTCCTTCCTGCCTTCCTTCCGCCCCCGCCCTTCTCACACCACCGCCTCTCCACTTTCGCCCCCCCCCCCTCCTTTTTTTTTTTTGTTTTCTTCTTTCTTTCTTTCTTTCTTTTGGCCCTCTCTCCTTCCCGCCATGGCGGTTACGGCACCGCCTGCAGCGGCAGATTTTTTGCGCCCACACGCCTACTCCTACCACCATTAACCTTGCCCTGCCCTGCCCTGCCCATCAACGTCGCAGTCGAACCGACGCTTGCCAACACACATTACGCGCCGCCGCCACAGCACCTTCCCTTCCCACAACACACCGACGTCATCACACGCACCCAAAACAGGGGCCACGACCGTGTTCCTCGCCCACTCCCATCCCGCACGGTACGCACATTCCCAACTACTACCGCGCACCCTCCCTTTCCAATCTGTGTGTCTCTGTGTCTGTGTCCTGTCCGCGCGTGACGCCTCCCAACATCCGCCGTCCCCCGTCCCGTTTTCGCCCCCATGCCGTCGTCGCGCCGCCTCCTCCCCGTCCACCGCCGCCCCTGTCCGCCCCGCACCACACCATACACCGCTGCTTGTCCCGGCCGTTGCCACCAAAGGCGCCGACCGCAAACGCGCCACGCCGCAGCCCCCGTGCGTCTCGCGCTCGCTTCCATCTCCGTGCCGACGCTGCCTCTCTTCCCACTCGCACTCGACCTCGACAACACAGTCTTTGGCTCCGCCACTGCGTGTTCCGGTGGTACGCACGCTGCAACACGTATGTATTCATTACCAGAGCGATGGCGAGGCATGACAGCATCTCTGTCTGACCAGAGAGTTCTTTATCGCTGCTAGTCGGCGCTTGGACCGCGCCAGACGACAGTAGTGGCACGCACCGGGTCGCCAGGAACAGTTGTTATATATATTGTAGCGCGAGTCGGGAGAGGTAGTAGTCGGTCGACAGTAGTAGCGGGTGGACGGTTGTACTGAGCGGGCGTCGGCGGCGTGCTCTGCTCGTCTCGCGACTCTGGTCACGGTTCGGGACGATGTATAGTATATTGTGTTATAATCAAAAGGTGGTGTGACGCTGCATTGCGCAAATCTGATAACGTATGTTCATTGTACTTATTTTGTTCAACAACAAAAGCCCCACTATTACTTTTTTTCTAAAGTAACTTTTGTCTCTTAACGAAAAACATTCACTTTTTAAAGACTACTTCCTATGGCATTTCCCTCCAAGGAGTGCAATTAATTACCAGCCAGCACTCATTCATTGCACACAGCTGTGTAAGGGGTATCTACAATTGAGGAGCGGATATAAATGCAATTTTTTGTTTTTTTTGTTTTTTTTTTTTGTGTGTGTGTGTTGTAACCTCCCAGCAAATTTTAAAATAATGGACAATGTTATTTACGGATGCCAATGGACATTGCGCTAATTGTAACCTCGCCCACAATGAGAGGTATTGAAAATGGCAACAAAAATGTGAAATTCGCAATCTGACTCAAATATAAAGTCTTCACACAACATTTAAAAAAGTCCGTTCAGTGACAAGAAACTTCAATTAAACCGAAATATCGGTCTTTGGCCCTGTGCAAAACAATCAGAATTAAAGTGTTACCTCCGAATAAATGGATGTCACATTTCTGCTCTGGTTGTTGCGCAGCGCTTGGAGGAACTGCATTGCAAATAGTAATATTCTCTTTTTTTGTGATTTTAGTGACATTTTTCTTCAAAGAAGTGGAATGAAATGTGAAGTGCAACGAACTCTTTAGTTCAATAAAAAATTAAATGTTTGAAAAATGCTTTTGAAATAAAAATTATTATTGGGGAACTTGTTGGAGAATAATTACAATAAATACAATTTTTCATTATCTAATGATTGTATTAATTAACAGTATACCTTATTCACCATCTTGACCAGTGTTGCCGACCGCCTACATCACACAACCGCACTCGGCTGCTACTACTGACCGACCGCTCTGCATGACGACTATTAGCGTACTGCACGCGACGACTACTGACAGAGTACAGCCCTCAACTACACAGAGCTACGGACTCGCAACGACTACTGACTGACTGACTGACTGACTGACTGACTGACTGAGAACCGCTCGCAACACGCGCAGTCCAGCGCAAACTCTCTGGTCACAGATGCTACAATGTCTCGCCATCGCTACTATGTTACATACGTGTTTCAGTGTCTTTTTCATTGGGGTAACGATCTTTGGCTCTTTTTATTCTGAATACAGGGCCAAAGGTCAACGCTGCTGCCCTTATACAATTTATCAGGTTTCATTATGTCTGTTGCAATGTTACATACGGTTCACTCTTTCATTAATATTATCGTTGGGTTTGTTTTGTAGGGACGTTAACATTCTGGCACATTTTTATTATCATCGGACTCTCTGCTATTTGTGCAGGGAGGTTATACCTGGGTCCATTTACATTTTAATATTGATAGACTTTTTGTTTTCTTTTTTGTTTCTTGTTGTTTTTCCTTCTTTTTTTTTGTTGTTTTTTTTTTTGTTTTGTTTTTCCCGCTCTCACCACCACCGCCGCATCACGCCTTCCGTTTTCTTGGTTTCTTTTCTGTTCTTCAACTGCTTCAACATCACCGCGCCCCATTTCCACACCACAGCCATCAGCCTCCAAGACGGGCGGGCGCAGTGTGCCATTTCCGGCGCACAAGCACACCCGTACGGTACTCTCCTCGCCCCCACGCCACCAACAACACAGCGACCACGCGGCTTTCAGGCACGGCACGGCACCGGCGAAATGCGCCGCCCCCGCCCCTCCGCGCATCCGTCCGTCTCGCCACGTTCACTGACAGCCGCGTCTGCGGCTACACCACGACAACCACAACACAACACCGCTCCCCTCCCTGGCAACTCACATTGTTTTTCTCCTCCTCTTTTGCACAAACCACAACGCCGAGCACAGGCGCAAGCCACCCACACCGCGCCCCTCCCCGTCCCGTCTTTGGCCGCCGCTCCTCGTTTCCTCGTTTGCCCCCTCCCATCTCCCGAAATGCCATGCCATGCCAGCAGCGTTACGCATGCCCCTCCCCTGTCCACACAACACTACCGCCTAACGAACAGCCTTTTCCGGGCCACATCCAGGGCACGCCCACCTCCAAACACTGCCAATTCACGGACACACACACACACACACACACACTCACTTTCTCGACACCTTTCTGTACGGAGGGTGCGTCATCTCGACCGTGACAGAGTGACGGCAACTATCGACGATCCATTTCCCCCCACTGGTAAAACATGTCCACTAACACCTACATACATCATTCAAGTACACAGACAATAGCATACACACAATGGGAGGGCACACGAACATGGACGGCACGGCACTGTCATACACTCTTCCTCAGAACCATATCAACAAACGTTACGTACATCCGGGAAAGCGAAAGCGAAAGCCCAATGCAGCCGTCAAAGGTAACGTTCACCACGGCAGACACTTGCAGCCGCGCCGCCGTTAAACGCATTTCAGTGCGGCTCCAATACGCCTCCGACACGGGAACGTTCCGTTGCTCTACGAATGCGTTTCTCCCCTTTTTCCCTTCCTCTCTCTTTTGCCCCCCCTCCTTGCACTCTTGCCTCATTCCTCACGTTCTGCCCAGACATTCGACCGATCAAAGTCAACCTTTCGTTACCGTTCTCAGCGCGACGGTGTACAACAGTATGACGGGTGTGCCCAAGACTTCGGTTCAGTTGCGTGACGCCGGTCTATCGCGCCGATCGACAGTTACTCAGGGGGCGACGCATCGGACCACGTCACCGACACACAAAACACTTTCAAACAAACAAATACATACCGGATGGACACAGACAAACACGTGTACAGACATTCGCCAAACAAACGACCGCCGCCGTCGTCGTCTAGCGTGCATCTTGAATGACGACATCGGTGTGCGTGCGTCGTACGCAATCAGTCAGACACGGCTATCAAACATCAGAGTCGAATGGTACATCATCGTGCGTGTCGCCGTACACGTACAGTACAATACAACAACAATGCGTCTTAATGGCACGTTCATTTCAACGTCACTCACACACCTCCACGCTGCAGTTACGTCGCACCATTGTCAAACTCGGCGTACAGCAAAGGGAATAGTGGGCGGCAAAAAAAAAACCAAACAAAAACATTTCACATTTCACCCTCGCCATGTATGATGTGCAAAAAAACAAACCCGCAAACGGCCGTCGTTACGGTGACACAAAAGTCGCCGATCACACTGTCCCCCCTCGCAGACGGGTAACACACACACACACACACACACACACACCAACAACACCAATGGGTCAAAAACCACGCCAACGAGGCGTGCCACCATTCCACGCCACGGCGACCAACCTCGTGGCCGTACCCCGCGCAACACGCTTTGACGCGCCCCCCCCCCCCCACCCACAATCAAAATGCACACATACATCACAGCCGTCCACACAAACAACAACAACAATTCCGCCCTTCCCGCAAAAGGCAAGTTGGTGGCCCTGAAAAGGGCCGTTTTGCCGCTCTCGCAACGGAGGAGCCTTCTCTCTCCATCCTTCCTTCCATTCCAGAGCCACCTCCTTACTTGGAGCTCGTGTACTTGGTCACCGCCTTCGTGCCCTCGCTCACGGCGTGCTTGGCCAGCTCGCCAGGCAGCAACAGCCGCACAGCGGTCTGGATCTCGCGGGACGTGATGGTCGAGCGCTTGTTGTAGTGCGCCAGGCGAGACGCCTCGGCCGCAATGCGCTCGAAAATGTCGTTCACGAAGCTGTTCATGATGCTCATCGCCTTCGACGAGATGCCCGTGTCAGGGTGCACCTGCTTCAGCACCTTGTAGATGTAGATGGCATAGCTCTCCTTCCTCTTGCGCTTCTTCTTCTTGTCGCCCTTCGAAATGTTCTTCTGCGCCTTGCCAGCCTTCTTGGCGGCCTTCCCGCTAGTCTTGGGCGGCATCTCGAACCAACGTACGGCAGCAGCAACACCAGTAGCAAGCGCTCCGCTCTAGTCAGCGTCTCCCCACACAGTGGCACCCGCCGCCAGCCGCCGCCGCACCTTTACCAGCTCGCCCTGTTGCGGCCGCCGACCAATGGGGCGCGCGCGCAACCGGCCGCCGCACCCGAGCCCATAAAGCACCCCCACCCCGGCTGCGCCGGCACGCACTCCGCTGCTCGACTCGCTGCCGCTCGCACCGGTCGTTTTTCGTTTCCGTTTCGTGTGCACCGTCGCTAGCCCATCGCCATGTCCGGACGCGGAAAGGGAGGCAAAGTCAAGGGCAAGTCAAAGTCCCGCTCAAGCAGGGCTGGGCTCCAGTTCCCGGTCGGCAGAATCCACCGCCTCCTGCGCAAGGGAAACTACGCAGAGCGCGTCGGCGCCGGGGCCCCCGTCTACCTCGCCGCCGTCATGGAGTACCTCGCGGCTGAGGTGCTCGAGCTGGCCGGAAACGCGGCCCGCGACAACAAGAAGACGCGCATCATCCCGCGCCACCTGCAGCTTGCCATCCGCAACGACGAGGAGCTCAACAAGCTCCTGTCGGGCGTCACCATCGCACAGGGTGGTGTCCTGCCCAACATCCAGGCCGTCCTGCTGCCAAAGAAGACCGAGAAGAAGGCCTAAAGGAGGCCAGGCAATCGCAGCGCCGCGTGCTCCCCTGCACGCAACGCGCTTTGCCGGCTCGGCCCACAACAATCGGCCCTTTTCAGGGCCACCACACAAACCTACGTCCAAAGCAAAATTTCAGTCGTCCTCGCCGCACCTTGTTTTGTTTTAACTTTGCACAGCCGCCGCCGGCGCACGTCCGCCATCTTGTCGTCCACACAGCCCGTGTGGCCCAACACACACACACACACACACACATTTTGCACCGTCGCAGTCGCCTTCCAAACCGACAACGGCAGCAATAATGACCATTGTTAAAGGGAGGCGTGTCGACACACCGCCCTCCACTCCCGCGCGCAACGGCCGTCGACACGAACGAAACAGCTGATCCGGCCGCCTATGCCCACACGCCTTGCCTCGGAAACCCCAACGCCGCCGCAAACAAACACACAGAGACAAACCACGCAAGCAAATAATCACCGCCTCTCGCACAACAACACACAGCCCGCCATCTCCGTCGCGATCGATACAAAGACACACAATAACAAACACACAAACGAAGCAGCTCCACACACAGCCAGCCACATGACACGTTTCCTTTCCTTCTCCCCTCCCAGTCACATCACGTCGCTCAAACGGAAAGAAACAAACAAACAAACAACACAGCGCACACACGCAGCAACAACACAGACTCTTTCGCACTTTTCAACTTCCGAACAGTGTGGTGGCCCTGAAAAGGGCCGTTTTCTAGTCTCTCCCACCCACAAGCACGGCCGCGGGAAGGCCAGCGCCCGCTGCGACGCAGCCTAACCGCCGAAACCGTACAGGGTGCGCCCCTGCCTCTTCAGGGCGTACACCACGTCCATGGCCGTCACAGTCTTGCGCTTGGCGTGCTCAGTGTACGTCACCGCGTCGCGGATCACGTTCTCCAGGAACACCTTCAGCACCCCGCGGGTCTCCTCGTAGATCAGACCAGAGATGCGCTTCACGCCGCCCCTGCGAGCCAGGCGGCGGATGGCGGGCTTCGTGATGCCCTGGATGTTGTCGCGCAACACCTTGCGGTGCCGCTTGGCGCCACCCTTGCCGAGCCCCTTTCCTCCCTTGCCGCGGCCTGTCATCCTTCCTTCCTTCCTCGGGCAAAGCAACAACGTGCACACACAAACAGCAGCTGCAGCGGCTGGCGAGTCGGCTACGGTCTGCGCCCAGCGCGCCCGCCGCCCCCCTATATAGACTCTGGCCCGCCCTCCCCCCACCACGCGCAACCGAGGGCATATAAGCGCAGCACGGAGGCGCGCGGGCCCGTTGTCAAGGCAGCACCGGACGCCGCGCCGCACCTAACCTCCACGCACGCCGCTCCGCTACCGCTACCGCTACCGCCATGGCCCGCACAAAGCAAACGGCCCGCAAGTCCACCGGCGGAAAGGCGCCGCGCAAACAGCTCGCCACCAAGGCGGCGAGGAAGAGCGCGCCCGCCACCGGAGGCGTCAAGAAGCCCCACCGCTACAGGCCGGGCACCGTCGCCCTGCGAGAAATCAGGCGCTACCAGAAGAGCACAGAGCTGCTCATCCGCAAGCTGCCATTCCAGCGCCTAGTGCGCGAGATCGCCCAGGACTTCAAGACCGACCTGCGCTTCCAGAGCTCCGCAGTCATGGCCCTGCAGGAGGCCAGCGAGGCCTACCTCGTCGGCCTCTTCGAAGACACCAACCTGTGCGCAATCCACGCCAAGCGCGTCACCATCATGCCCAAGGACATCCAGCTCGCGCGCCGCATCCGCGGCGAGCGCGCCTAAACCGCGCCGCGGCACCGCACCGCACAAACAAAAACGGCCCTTTTCAGGGCCACTAACGTCTCTCCGTCGCGAGCAAACTTTGTCGGTCGCCTGCCTCTCGCCCCGCAACCCAAAAACAAAAACCACCACTTCCCGTCCGTCCGCCACACCCGCTCACTCTGCCTGCCTGCTAGCAGCGCGCAACAATCACACATCATCCCTCCCCGGCGCTCAAAGCGCACAATGCCCAACGGCCGACGTCACACCGCACGGGTGGCTGGCCGGCCGCCGCCGCTTTCGTTTCGAAAACAAAAAAACCCGCACTCCACTCCGACGGCCAACGGCCAGGCAGGCGCGCTCGCTCGCTCTACACGCCACCGAAATCCCCGCCGACTCCTTCCGCATCTCAACGTGCCCCCCGTTGCAAAACATAACACACACACACACACACACACAAAGGAACAAAACAAAACAAAGACCAGACACGACTCGACAAGACAGACATCCGAGAAGAACGAACGCAGGCAAGCCAACCAACGTATTCAAACAAAACAACGTGACAGAAAACCAACCGTCGGCCGCCGCCACAAACACGGCGACAATCAACCACGACAACAACAACAACAACAACAACAACAACAACACCGCTTACCGCTACCGCCGCCCACACCCGCCACCGACCCCCGCAATCCAACCACCACGGCACGCAAACAGCATCCCCACGGGCATACAGAAACGCCAGACAGACACCCACACCAAACGCAACACGACAATCAAAACCTTCCCCGACGTGCTTTGATGGCCCTGAGAAGGGCCGTTTTGGGCCGCGCGTCTCTTGCGCGCCACTAGACGACGACGGGGGGTGGGGACGACGGAGTCAAGCGCCAAACCCTTCCTTTCCCATCTCTTTCTCCTCTACTCTACTTCTTCTTCTTCTTGGGCGAAGCCTTCGCCTTAGACGGCGTCGTCGCCTTCTTCGGGCGCGGCGCCTTCGGCTTCTTCGTCGGAACCTTGGCGGCCTTCTTCGCCTTCGACGGCGACTTGGCCTTGGCCGGCTTGGCCGCAGCCGCCTTCTTCGCACCCGCGGGAGCGGCCGACGCCGCAGACGCCTTCTTGGCGGCGCCCGCCTTCCGACCGGTCGCCGCCTTCACGCCACCAGCCTTCTTTGCGCCGGCCGCACGGGCGCCCTTCTTCTCCTTGCTGGCCGGAGCGGCGCGCTTCTTCTTGGCACCGCCAGCACGAGCCTTGCCGCCCTCGGCCGCCCCCCCGCCGCCGGCGCCGGCAAGCTTGAACGAGCCGGACGCGCCCTTCCCCTTCGTCTGCACCAGCTCGCCCGCCACGACGGCCGACTTGAGGTACTTCTTGATAAACGGCGCCAGCTTCTCCGCGTCCAGCTTGTAGTGCGCGGCTATGTACTTCTTGATCGCCTGCAGCGACGACCCGCCGCGCTCCTTCAGACTCTTGATGGCGGCCGTCACCATCTCAGAGGTGCGCGGGTGCGCAGGCTTGGCGCGCGGCTTCTTCGCAGACGACGCAGACTTGGCCTTCTTCGTAGTGCCGGTGGCGGCGGGTGCCGCAGCAGTCTCGTTCGTAGCCGCCTGATCTGCCATTTCGACGACGCGCGTAACACACAGCGAGAGCGAGCGGGACGGCAGGCAGGCACGCAAGCACAGCACAGCAGCAGAGCAGAGAATCACAAGGCCCAGCCAGTGTCGCGGGCGGGCGCGGACGGCCGAGAGAGCGGCCGCCACTCTGCGCGCCGCCGCGCCGCGCCTCCCGCGCTTGCTACCGCCCAACGTCCGACAGCCTGTGCGGAGCAGCCCCAAACCTGCGCCACAACCGCCCGCGCCTTTCAAACCACCGAGGATGGGGCTACACACAGCCACACCACAGTCGCCAACCAGTCGCCACGGCAGCGCCGCAAACCACGGCCAAACTGCAGCTACCGCGCGCTACAGCCTGGGTCGGCCCGCCGAGAATCGCCGCCCCCGCCCAAATGCCGCCCCCACAGCCCCAGCCGACGACCCGCCACAATGGCCAAACCTTCGGCAAAACTCCCACACCGTCGCCGCGGCAGCCCGGCCAGCGCGGCCGGCGCCACAGCCACACAAGCCGAGGCGTGCGGCGATGACGGCCGTGCAAACGCGCCTCCGCCGCCCCATCGCCTTCCGTCGCCCTCCCGCCGTTTCCCGATCGGCCCGCAGCCGTCGGGCCACATCGCGCGCCGTCCTCCTCCTCTCGCCCGCCAACATTCACAGCCGTTTCTCAACAATTGCCCGCCGCAAACGGACGCCGCCTGCGCAACAGGCGCCGCCGCCCCTCGCCGCTTCCGACCCAACCCCTCGACCGAGGCAAACCGCAATCCGAATCTACAGACCAACCCAATCTGCCGTCAAGCACACACGACAGCCGACCTTACACGTTACGCGTTACACATTACGTTTACACGTCTACGTTAGGTTAGGTTAGGTGGACGTGGGTTAGGTTAAGGGGACTTGGGTTAGGTTAAGCGTCAAACTTAGGTTAAGCATTCAAACACGTCAGGCGTCAGAGGTTAGGTTAGGTTAGGTTAGGTTAGGTTACACGTTAGGTTAAGGGGTCGGTGCTAGGTTAAGAAGCGTCAAACGTAGGTTAAAAAAGCGTTCAAACGTGAGGCGTGAGCCGGACAGCTTACCTTACGTAGACGTTAGGGGCTCACAGGCTGAGCTCACCTCGCCACACCACAGGTTAGGTTAGGTTAGGTTCGGTTCGGTTCGGTTCGCTCGGCTCAGCGTAAAGCGCCGAGGTCAGGGTTACGTTCGTTCACCTTCGGGCGCCACACTTTCGGTTGAAAGGTCGCGACGGGACGACGTCGGCAGGCACGCCGCAAACGAACAAAAACGTACAGACGACGTCGGAAACCGCCGACAGACGGGGGAGCAGCACGACCACGACCAGACACCGAGCGCGAACGAGACACACGCGAACCACCCCCACCGGCCAAAGGGCACCACACAACAACCCAGAGCACCACGTGTCGACACCAGAGCAACCCGCCGCTCACGCGACATGGCTGGCACCGAAGGGCAACCGCCCGCAACTGCGCTTTCCGCGCCGGCCCGGATGCACGTCGTGCTACAACAACACCACTACCGTACACAGCCGCTGTTCACAACATCACTATCAATGGCGCGCCCGCGGCTCGCCGCCGTCGCAGTCGCAGCCCCAACGCCAGCACCTTTGCACCACCATTCACACGCACCGCAACACAGCTCGCCGACACAGCCGAACAAAACAAACACCACACAACAACAGCAACAACGCCGCCGCCTCTACTTGTGCCGGCGACCCACCCCGCCGATGGCGCACCTTTCGCCAGCCGGCAATCGACACACACACACCCACCCACCGGGGCCCAGTGCAAAAAAAAAAAAAAAAAAAACACACAAAAACAAAAAAACCAAACAACACAAACGACACGGGAAGCGCACACCGCCACTTCGCGCGCACGCCACCAACCAGTCGTCGTCTCAAAATAACAAACACAAACAAAATAAACTAACAACTAGGGCAACACAAAACCAAAACGCCTCGCACGAACCGCCCACAAAAAGGACAAGCACACGCACAGCCTCTGCTGACGACCACGACGCAGCGGCACGCTGCTCCTGTCCCGCGCCCCGCGCCCCACTCGATTCACAACTCACGCGACACCGTCAACGACGGGCTCGCTTCCCGCAACCTACCACCTTTCCGCCACGACGCACAGCCCCAGCCCCACCCGACGACGCCCGTGGCAACGACTGCACTTTCACCACCGCCTCCCCCTTCCCCCCCCAAAACACACACACACACACACACACACACACACACACACACACACAGCCAGCCAAAAACGCACTCGCGACCCACACATGCACGTGCATCGGCACACGCCAACCAGTCAACGTCGACAACCACACGCAAGGCTCGAAACGAAACCGGCGTCCTTCCACGTTGCCATCAAGCTACGCGACACAAGACACAAGGAACCAACACAACAGCCGGCCCCACTAATTCCCACTCTGACGCCGCAAAAAGCACACCGAAACCGCCAAACGCACGCACATTCCCCTTCGCACTGACACCACCGACCGGCTCGCTACCACACACCTCTCGGCAGCCGTTTCACGCCAATTCGCCACACCGCCCACACAGTCGACAAGCGCCCGCCCTGTACGGCACACGCAACGACGCAGCGCAGCAAAGGGCGCCCGCAACACATACCTCTCCGCCGCCCGACGCGCCAACCGCCACACCACACCGCCAGCCACTCGCAAATTGTGCACTGCCACCAGCCACACGTCCAACACGCCGCGCCGCCTCCGGCCGCCCGCCAGGGGGCGCTCACGTCCGCGACAACAGCGCGGCCCGCCGGGCCGGGCCGGGCCGGGCCGAACCGAACCGAGCCGCCGCTGCTCTGCACTCGGCACGGCCACACCCTGCTGCAGACCGGGCTCGTCCCTCTGTACGCGTCTGCCTGCGCATCAACACAACACGACCTTTTTTTTTTTCTCTCTACCGCCATCCCTCCTCCTCGCGTTTTACTCGTTGTTGCAGCAGCGGCGCACACCTACACATCCACAGCCCCAGCCGAGCCGGCCTCACCTCAGGGCCCGCCGCCAGCGTCTCCTCCTCGGGCACAGGTGCGGTGCTGTGGCCGCCCATCCAACCGCATTGCTGGCCGTCCAGCCACCAGGCGTTCCCACTGCCGCGAGCCACGCCGCGCACCGACCCTGCTGCAGAAAACGAAGCATAGCCAGAGACCGACCGATACACAAAGCAAGCCGTCGCCTCGCCTCTTGTCCTTCCTGCCTTCCTTCCGCCCCCGCCCTTCTCACACCACCGCCTCTCCACTTTCGCCCCCCCCCCCCTCCTTTTTTTTTTTTGTTTTCTTCTTTCTTTCTTTCTTTCTTTTGGCCCTCTCTCCTTCCCGCCATGGCGGTTACGGCACCGCCTGCAGCGGCAGATTTTTTGCGCCCACACGCCTACTCCTACCACCATTAACCTTGCCCTGCCCTGCCCTGCCCATCAACGTCGCAGTCGAACCGACGCTTGCCAACACACATTACGCGCCGCCGCCACAGCACCTTCCCTTCCCACAACACACCGACGTCATCACACGCACCCAAAACAGGGGCCACGACCGTGTTCCTCGCCCACTCCCATCCCGCACGGTACGCACATTCCCAACTACTACCGCGCACCCTCCCTTTCCAATCTGTGTGTCTCTGTGTCTGTGTCCTGTCCGCGCGTGACGCCTCCCAACATCCGCCGTCCCCCGTCCCGTTTTCGCCCCCATGCCGTCGTCGCGCCGCCTCCTCCCCGTCCACCGCCGCCCCTGTCCGCCCCGCACCACACCATACACCGCTGCTTGTCCCGGCCGTTGCCACCAAAGGCGCCGACCGCAAACGCGCCACGCCGCAGCCCCCGTGCGTCTCGCGCTCGCTTCCATCTCCGTGCCGACGCTGCCTCTCTTCCCACTCGCACTCGACCTCGACAACACAGTCTTTGGCTCCGCCACTGCGTGTTCCGGTGGTACGCACGCTGCAACACGTATGTATTCATTACCAGAGCGATGGCGAGGCATGACAGCATCTCTGTCTGACCAGAGAGTTCTTTATCGCTGCTAGTCGGCGCTTGGACCGCGCCAGACGACAGTAGTGGCACGCACCGGGTCGCCAGGAACAGTTGTTATATATATTGTAGCGCGAGTCGGGAGAGGTAGTAGTCGGTCGACAGTAGTAGCGGGTGGACGGTTGTACTGAGCGGGCGTCGGCGGCGTGCTCTGCTCGTCTCGCGACTCTGGTCACGGTTCGGGACGATGTATAGTATATTGTGTTATAATCAAAAGGTGGTGTGACGCTGCATTGCGCAAATCTGATAACGTATGTTCATTGTACTTATTTTGTTCAACAACAAAAGCCCCACTATTACTTTTTTTCTAAAGTAACTTTTGTCTCTTAACGAAAAACATTCACTTTTTAAAGACTACTTCCTATGGCATTTCCCTCCAAGGAGTGCAATTAATTACCAGCCAGCACTCATTCATTGCACACAGCTGTGTAAGGGGTATCTACAATTGAGGAGCGGATATAAATGCAATTTTTTGTTTTTTTTGTTTTTTTTTTTTGTGTGTGTGTGTTGTAACCTCCCAGCAAATTTTAAAATAATGGACAATGTTATTTACGGATGCCAATGGACATTGCGCTAATTGTAACCTCGCCCACAATGAGAGGTATTGAAAATGGCAACAAAAATGTGAAATTCGCAATCTGACTCAAATATAAAGTCTTCACACAACATTTAAAAAAGTCCGTTCAGTGACAAGAAACTTCAATTAAACCGAAATATCGGTCTTTGGCCCTGTGCAAAACAATCAGAATTAAAGTGTTACCTCCGAATAAATGGATGTCACATTTCTGCTCTGGTTGTTGCGCAGCGCTTGGAGGAACTGCATTGCAAATAGTAATATTCTCTTTTTTTGTGATTTTAGTGACATTTTTCTTCAAAGAAGTGGAATGAAATGTGAAGTGCAACGAACTCTTTAGTTCAATAAAAAATTAAATGTTTGAAAAATGCTTTTGAAATAAAAATTATTATTGGGGAACTTGTTGGAGAATAATTACAATAAATACAATTTTTCATTATCTAATGATTGTATTAATTAACAGTATACCTTATTCACCATCTTGACCAGTGTTGCCGACCGCCTACATCACACAACCGCACTCGGCTGCTACTACTGACCGACCGCTCTGCATGACGACTATTAGCGTACTGCACGCGACGACTACTGACAGAGTACAGCCCTCAACTACACAGAGCTACGGACTCGCAACGACTACTGACTGACTGACTGACTGACTGACTGACTGACTGAGAACCGCTCGCAACACGCGCAGTCCAGCGCAAACTCTCTGGTCACAGATGCTACAATGTCTCGCCATCGCTACTATGTTACATACGTGTTTCAGTGTCTTTTTCATTGGGGTAACGATCTTTGGCTCTTTTTATTCTGAATACAGGGCCAAAGGTCAACGCTGCTGCCCTTATACAATTTATCAGGTTTCATTATGTCTGTTGCAATGTTACATACGGTTCACTCTTTCATTAATATTATCGTTGGGTTTGTTTTGTAGGGACGTTAACATTCTGGCACATTTTTATTATCATCGGACTCTCTGCTATTTGTGCAGGGAGGTTATACCTGGGTCCATTTACATTTTAATATTGATAGACTTTTTGTTTTCTTTTTTGTTTCTTGTTGTTTTTCCTTCTTTTTTTTTGTTGTTTTTTTTTTGTTTTGTTTTTCCCGCTCTCACCACCACCGCCGCATCACGCCTTCCGTTTTCTTGGTTTCTTTTCTGTTCTTCAACTGCTTCAACATCACCGCGCCCCATTTCCACACCACAGCCATCAGCCTCCAAGACGGGCGGGCGCAGTGTGCCATTTCCGGCGCACAAGCACACCCGTACGGTACTCTCCTCGCCCCCACGCCACCAACAACACAGCGACCACGCGGCTTTCAGGCACGGCACGGCACCGGCGAAATGCGCCGCCCCCGCCCCTCCGCGCATCCGTCCGTCTCGCCACGTTCACTGACAGCCGCGTCTGCGGCTACACCACGACAACCACAACACAACACCGCTCCCCTCCCTGGCAACTCACATTGTTTTTCTCCTCCTCTTTTGCACAAACCACAACGCCGAGCACAGGCGCAAGCCACCCACACCGCGCCCCTCCCCGTCCCGTCTTTGGCCGCCGCTCCTCGTTTCCTCGTTTGCCCCCTCCCATCTCCCGAAATGCCATGCCATGCCAGCAGCGTTACGCATGCCCCTCCCCTGTCCACACAACACTACCGCCTAACGAACAGCCTTTTCCGGGCCACATCCAGGGCACGCCCACCTCCAAACACTGCCAATTCACGGACACACACACACACACACACACACTCACTTTCTCGACACCTTTCTGTACGGAGGGTGCGTCATCTCGACCGTGACAGAGTGACGGCAACTATCGACGATCCATTTCCCCCCACTGGTAAAACATGTCCACTAACACCTACATACATCATTCAAGTACACAGACAATAGCATACACACAATGGGAGGGCACACGAACATGGACGGCACGGCACTGTCATACACTCTTCCTCAGAACCATATCAACAAACGTTACGTACATCCGGGAAAGCGAAAGCGAAAGCCCAATGCAGCCGTCAAAGGTAACGTTCACCACGGCAGACACTTGCAGCCGCGCCGCCGTTAAACGCATTTCAGTGCGGCTCCAATACGCCTCCGACACGGGAACGTTCCGTTGCTCTACGAATGCGTTTCTCCCCTTTTTCCCTTCCTCTCTCTTTTGCCCCCCCTCCTTGCACTCTTGCCTCATTCCTCACGTTCTGCCCAGACATTCGACCGATCAAAGTCAACCTTTCGTTACCGTTCTCAGCGCGACGGTGTACAACAGTATGACGGGTGTGCCCAAGACTTCGGTTCAGTTGCGTGACGCCGGTCTATCGCGCCGATCGACAGTTACTCAGGGGGCGACGCATCGGACCACGTCACCGACACACAAAACACTTTCAAACAAACAAATACATACCGGATGGACACAGACAAACACGTGTACAGACATTCGCCAAACAAACGACCGCCGCCGTCGTCGTCTAGCGTGCATCTTGAATGACGACATCGGTGTGCGTGCGTCGTACGCAATCAGTCAGACACGGCTATCAAACATCAGAGTCGAATGGTACATCATCGTGCGTGTCGCCGTACACGTACAGTACAATACAACAACAATGCGTCTTAATGGCACGTTCATTTCAACGTCACTCACACACCTCCACGCTGCAGTTACGTCGCACCATTGTCAAACTCGGCGTACAGCAAAGGGAATAGTGGGCGGCAAAAAAAAAACCAAACAAAAACATTTCACATTTCACCCTCGCCATGTATGATGTGCAAAAAAACAAACCCGCAAACGGCCGTCGTTACGGTGACACAAAAGTCGCCGATCACACTGTCCCCCCTCGCAGACGGGTAACACACACACACACACACACACACACACACCAACAACACCAATGGGTCAAAAACCACGCCAACGAGGCGTGCCACCATTCCACGCCACGGCGACCAACCTCGTGGCCGTACCCCGCGCAACACGCTTTGACGCGCCCCCCCCCCCACCCACAATCAAAATGCACACATACATCACAGCCGTCCACACAAACAACAACAACAATTCCGCCCTTCCCGCAAAAGGCAAGTTGGTGGCCCTGAAAAGGGCCGTTTTGCCGCTCTCGCAACGGAGGAGCCTTCTCTCTCCATCCTTCCTTCCATTCCAGAGCCACCTCCTTACTTGGAGCTCGTGTACTTGGTCACCGCCTTCGTGCCCTCGCTCACGGCGTGCTTGGCCAGCTCGCCAGGCAGCAACAGCCGCACAGCGGTCTGGATCTCGCGGGACGTGATGGTCGAGCGCTTGTTGTAGTGCGCCAGGCGAGACGCCTCGGCCGCAATGCGCTCGAAAATGTCGTTCACGAAGCTGTTCATGATGCTCATCGCCTTCGACGAGATGCCCGTGTCAGGGTGCACCTGCTTCAGCACCTTGTAGATGTAGATGGCATAGCTCTCCTTCCTCTTGCGCTTCTTCTTCTTGTCGCCCTTCGAAATGTTCTTCTGCGCCTTGCCAGCCTTCTTGGCGGCCTTCCCGCTAGTCTTGGGCGGCATCTCGAACCAACGTACGGCAGCAGCAACACCAGTAGCAAGCGCTCCGCTCTAGTCAGCGTCTCCCCACACAGTGGCACCCGCCGCCAGCCGCCGCCGCACCTTTACCAGCTCGCCCTGTTGCGGCCGCCGACCAATGGGGCGCGCGCGCAACCGGCCGCCGCACCCGAGCCCATAAAGCACCCCCACCCCGGCTGCGCCGGCACGCACTCCGCTGCTCGACTCGCTGCCGCTCGCACCGGTCGTTTTTCGTTTCCGTTTCGTGTGCACCGTCGCTAGCCCATCGCCATGTCCGGACGCGGAAAGGGAGGCAAAGTCAAGGGCAAGTCAAAGTCCCGCTCAAGCAGGGCTGGGCTCCAGTTCCCGGTCGGCAGAATCCACCGCCTCCTGCGCAAGGGAAACTACGCAGAGCGCGTCGGCGCCGGGGCCCCCGTCTACCTCGCCGCCGTCATGGAGTACCTCGCGGCTGAGGTGCTCGAGCTGGCCGGAAACGCGGCCCGCGACAACAAGAAGACGCGCATCATCCCGCGCCACCTGCAGCTTGCCATCCGCAACGACGAGGAGCTCAACAAGCTCCTGTCGGGCGTCACCATCGCACAGGGTGGTGTCCTGCCCAACATCCAGGCCGTCCTGCTGCCAAAGAAGACCGAGAAGAAGGCCTAAAGGAGGCCAGGCAATCGCAGCGCCGCGTGCTCCCCTGCACGCAACGCGCTTTGCCGGCTCGGCCCACAACAATCGGCCCTTTTCAGGGCCACCACACAAACCTACGTCCAAAGCAAAATTTCAGTCGTCCTCGCCGCACCTTGTTTTGTTTTAACTTTGCACAGCCGCCGCCGGCGCACGTCCGCCATCTTGTCGTCCACACAGCCCGTGTGGCCCAACACACACACACACACACACACATTTTGCACCGTCGCAGTCGCCTTCCAAACCGACAACGGCAGCAATAATGACCATTGTTAAAGGGAGGCGTGTCGACACACCGCCCTCCACTCCCGCGCGCAACGGCCGTCGACACGAACGAAACAGCTGATCCGGCCGCCTATGCCCACACGCCTTGCCTCGGAAACCCCAACGCCGCCGCAAACAAACACACAGAGACAAACCACGCAAGCAAATAATCACCGCCTCTCGCACAACAACACACAGCCCGCCATCTCCGTCGCGATCGATACAAAGACACACAATAACAAACACACAAACGAAGCAGCTCCACACACAGCCAGCCACATGACACGTTTCCTTTCCTTCTCCCCTCCCAGTCACATCACGTCGCTCAAACGGAAAGAAACAAACAAACAAACAACACAGCGCACACACGCAGCAACAACACAGACTCTTTCGCACTTTTCAACTTCCGAACAGTGTGGTGGCCCTGAAAAGGGCCGTTTTCTAGTCTCTCCCACCCACAAGCACGGCCGCGGGAAGGCCAGCGCCCGCTGCGACGCAGCCTAACCGCCGAAACCGTACAGGGTGCGCCCCTGCCTCTTCAGGGCGTACACCACGTCCATGGCCGTCACAGTCTTGCGCTTGGCGTGCTCAGTGTACGTCACCGCGTCGCGGATCACGTTCTCCAGGAACACCTTCAGCACCCCGCGGGTCTCCTCGTAGATCAGACCAGAGATGCGCTTCACGCCGCCCCTGCGAGCCAGGCGGCGGATGGCGGGCTTCGTGATGCCCTGGATGTTGTCGCGCAACACCTTGCGGTGCCGCTTGGCGCCACCCTTGCCGAGCCCCTTTCCTCCCTTGCCGCGGCCTGTCATCCTTCCTTCCTTCCTCGGGCAAAGCAACAACGTGCACACACAAACAGCAGCTGCAGCGGCTGGCGAGTCGGCTACGGTCTGCGCCCAGCGCGCCCGCCGCCCCCCTATATAGACTCTGGCCCGCCCTCCCCCCACCACGCGCAACCGAGGGCATATAAGCGCAGCACGGAGGCGCGCGGGCCCGTTGTCAAGGCAGCACCGGACGCCGCGCCGCACCTAACCTCCACGCACGCCGCTCCGCTACCGCTACCGCTACCGCCATGGCCCGCACAAAGCAAACGGCCCGCAAGTCCACCGGCGGAAAGGCGCCGCGCAAACAGCTCGCCACCAAGGCGGCGAGGAAGAGCGCGCCCGCCACCGGAGGCGTCAAGAAGCCCCACCGCTACAGGCCGGGCACCGTCGCCCTGCGAGAAATCAGGCGCTACCAGAAGAGCACAGAGCTGCTCATCCGCAAGCTGCCATTCCAGCGCCTAGTGCGCGAGATCGCCCAGGACTTCAAGACCGACCTGCGCTTCCAGAGCTCCGCAGTCATGGCCCTGCAGGAGGCCAGCGAGGCCTACCTCGTCGGCCTCTTCGAAGACACCAACCTGTGCGCAATCCACGCCAAGCGCGTCACCATCATGCCCAAGGACATCCAGCTCGCGCGCCGCATCCGCGGCGAGCGCGCCTAAACCGCGCCGCGGCACCGCACCGCACAAACAAAAACGGCCCTTTTCAGGGCCACTAACGTCTCTCCGTCGCGAGCAAACTTTGTCGGTCGCCTGCCTCTCGCCCCGCAACCCAAAAACAAAAACCACCACTTCCCGTCCGTCCGCCACACCCGCTCACTCTGCCTGCCTGCTAGCAGCGCGCAACAATCACACATCATCCCTCCCCGGCGCTCAAAGCGCACAATGCCCAACGGCCGACGTCACACCGCACGGGTGGCTGGCCGGCCGCCGCCGCTTTCGTTTCGAAAACAAAAAAACCCGCACTCCACTCCGACGGCCAACGGCCAGGCAGGCGCGCTCGCTCGCTCTACACGCCACCGAAATCCCCGCCGACTCCTTCCGCATCTCAACGTGCCCCCCGTTGCAAAACATAACACACACACACACACACACACAAAGGAACAAAACAAAACAAAGACCAGACACGACTCGACAAGACAGACATCCGAGAAGAACGAACGCAGGCAAGCCAACCAACGTATTCAAACAAAACAACGTGACAGAAAACCAACCGTCGGCCGCCGCCACAAACACGGCGACAATCAACCACGACAACAACAACAACAACAACAACAACAACAACACCGCTTACCGCTACCGCCGCCCACACCCGCCACCGACCCCCGCAATCCAACCACCACGGCACGCAAACAGCATCCCCACGGGCATACAGAAACGCCAGACAGACACCCACACCAAACGCAACACGACAATCAAAACCTTCCCCGACGTGCTTTGATGGCCCTGAGAAGGGCCGTTTTGGGCCGCGCGTCTCTTGCGCGCCACTAGACGACGACGGGGGGTGGGGACGACGGAGTCAAGCGCCAAACCCTTCCTTTCCCATCTCTTTCTCCTCTACTCTACTTCTTCTTCTTGGGCGAAGCCTTCGCCTTAGACGGCGTCGTCGCCTTCTTCGGGCGCGGCGCCTTCGGCTTCTTCGTCGGAACCTTGGCGGCCTTCTTCGCCTTCGACGGCGACTTGGCCTTGGCCGGCTTGGCCGCAGCCGCCTTCTTCGCACCCGCGGGAGCGGCCGACGCCGCAGACGCCTTCTTGGCGGCGCCCGCCTTCCGACCGGTCGCCGCCTTCACGCCACCAGCCTTCTTTGCGCCGGCCGCACGGGCGCCCTTCTTCTCCTTGCTGGCCGGAGCGGCGCGCTTCTTCTTGGCACCGCCAGCACGAGCCTTGCCGCCCTCGGCCGCCCCCCCGCCGCCGGCGCCGGCAAGCTTGAACGAGCCGGACGCGCCCTTCCCCTTCGTCTGCACCAGCTCGCCCGCCACGACGGCCGACTTGAGGTACTTCTTGATAAACGGCGCCAGCTTCTCCGCGTCCAGCTTGTAGTGCGCGGCTATGTACTTCTTGATCGCCTGCAGCGACGACCCGCCGCGCTCCTTCAGACTCTTGATGGCGGCCGTCACCATCTCAGAGGTGCGCGGGTGCGCAGGCTTGGCGCGCGGCTTCTTCGCAGACGACGCAGACTTGGCCTTCTTCGTAGTGCCGGTGGCGGCGGGTGCCGCAGCAGTCTCGTTCGTAGCCGCCTGATCTGCCATTTCGACGACGCGCGTAACACACAGCGAGAGCGAGCGGGACGGCAGGCAGGCACGCAAGCACAGCACAGCAGCAGAGCAGAGAATAGATGCGCTCAGGTTGTTATAGTGTACCGAAGTGCCACTGGGCTGTGCCCGTCTGACTTCAAGTTTTGCGCTTGGGGATTTATGAAAGTGAGGTATTGCGCTATGTGCGTGTTTTTATGTAAATGTTTGTTCTGTGTGTGGGTAAGTGTTCTCTAAATGTCTCTAAATTGACGGGTGAGTGTTAGTTTTGGGCGCTTGTGTTGAAAATCGGGGTGTTCGCGACCTAAATTTTGTATGAGGTTGTGGGGCGATGTTTGTGTTTTCTCATATAGTTTGTTGGACTTCTCCTTTATGAGGGAGTATATGGTTGGGTGGCCTAAAAATTCTCTAATTTGTGTGTTTCGGACGTATCTGTCAGCGCCTGTGATGACTCGGAAGGTTTTGTTCTGGAGTCGCTGTAATCGTGCTAGCGTGGTGTCTGACGCCATCGACCATACTTCCGATCCATACAAGATGGTCGGAAGCATGAGCTGGCGCCAGAGAAGCATTTTGCAGCTTAGGGTGAGGCCGTCACCCTTTAGGAGGGGGTATAGCTGCAACAGGAGGGCGCAGCCTTTGTTGGCAGTTTTGTGGACGTGTTGTTGCCACGTAAGACGCCTGTCTATTTCGAGCCCTAAGTATGTAATACGGTTACGCCAGGCTAGGTCCCGACCACCAATGGTGAGTTGTTGGTCTGGGAGTTTCAGCCTGGTCGTAAAGTATATTGCTTGGGATTTCTCGGGGTTAATTTTGATTTTCCAAATGTTGCACCACTGAGTGATGACGTCGAGGTGTTCTTGTAGCTTGCGTCGTATGAATGCAAGGTTACGACAGCTCCTGAAGATTGCTGTATCGTCGGCGTAGAGAGCAATCCCTCCGCCGACCTGCTTGGGTATGTCGTTAGTGTAGACTGAGTATAGAACGGGACCCAAGACCGAACCTTGCGGTACTCCGGCCGCAATCGGTCGTGTCTGGCTCGATCTCGATCCACTTCTTACGAAGAATTGACGCTCCGCAAGAAATGAATCAATGATCTGTATTAGATGTCCTGGGCACCCTATTTGGTCTAGTTTATATATTAGGCCATCGTGCCAGACGCGGTCAAATGCCTTCTCTATATCCAGGAACACTGCTCCTGTAGATTCTCTCTTTGCCCTGGCCAGACAAATGTGCTCTACCAAGCGCAGGCATTGTTGGGTTGTGGAGTGTTCAGAGCGGAATCCAAACTGCTCGGGCATCAGGATGTTGTGTGCAGTAAGGAAGTGTTGAAGGGGTGAGAGGATGAGCAGCTCGAGTATTTTACTCATGCCATTTAGAAGGGAGATAGGTCTATAGCTTTCTGGAAGGAGCAGGTTTTTATTAGGTTTGGGGAGGGTGATTACTTTCGCAGTTTTCCACACTGAGGGGAAGTAGGTGAGCTTTAGGCAAGCGTTGAAGACGCTTGCCAGAAATGTTATGGCAGGAGGTGGAAGGTGCTTTAGGAGTGGGCTGCGGATGCGGTCAGGGCCAGGAGCTTTGTGGTTTCCCTGACGCTTGATAAGTGCGCATATTGTCGGCTCGTTTACGGGCACGAATTCTGTATTTGGGCGCGTATTTCTAATCTGAGTCACTCGTCCGACGACTAATCTTTCCTGCCTTTCACTCTCGTCATCGTCGATGACGTGAGTTCGGAATTGTGACTCTAGTGATTGTGCCATTATTTCCGCCTTATCGTGATCTTCGTACACTAGACCGTTCACGCCGTGGAGTGGCCTGTTCTCTCTGGTGGGGGTTTTCCGCTGCCGGGCTATTCGCCAGATCTTGCGTTTGCTGCTCTCTGTTTCGGCGGTTTGTAATATCTCCTCCCAGCAGCGGCTCCTGTGCTCCTGCAGTCGGAGTTTCACCTGATCCTCCAGTCGCCGCAGCCGGCGGCGGTCAGCTGGGTCGCGGTGACGCTGCCACAGCTTACGCAACCTGCGTTTGGCGACTATGAGGTCCCAGATGTCAGGGGGCAGGTCCCTGGCGCCAGGCTCTGTGGTGAGCCTGACGCTTGTAGCGCGAGCACAGGCGTGGAGGGTGTCTGTGAAGTTGGTGATTGCTTCGTCTATCTCTTCTTTTGTTTCCATCTGTGGGATTTCCTCCACGTGCTCACCCACCAGGTATTTGTATCGGTCCCAATTTGTTATTACTTCTGTTTTTGCCATCCTCCCGGCTTCGTCTTCGACACTGGCTATGTCCAGAACGACCGGGTTGTGGTCAGAGTTCAGCTCGTAGTGCACAGTGACTGTCGCGTCGAGAGCAAAGTTTTTAACGACAAAAATATCCAGGATATCCGGGTTTTTTGTCGGGTCCGCAGGGATATGCGTAGGCTCGTCGGGTGCGATGACGCTGAGGGCGGCACGCCTCTCGACGAGTCTATGCAATCTCACACCACTTCTGTTCTCGGCGCGGCAGCCAAAGGCCATATGTTTCGAGTTTAGGTCCCCTCCCATAATCACACGAGCGCCAGTCCCCAGCAGAGCCTGAAGGTCCTGTGTCAGTATGGTGGTGCCCGGGGGGTGATAGGTGGAGATGATGGTGTATGGTGTGTTTTGAATTTTGATTTCTATACCGGCTGCCTCGATGCTGGGTGTCTGCGGTAGGTCCACTGTGCGGAAACACCTTCTGCCTTTTACAAGGACCGCTACTCCGCCGCGCTCGCGGCCTACACGGTCTACTCTATGGATGGAGTAATTTCTCACAGAAAAGCGGTCCTTGGGCTTAAGGTGGGTTTCCGTCAGGCACACAACGTCGATCGCATACCGGTCTAGAAACTCCTCTAGGATATGTTTCTGTGTTTTTACGCCATTGGCGTTAAAAGTTAAAATGGTGAACTTCCTGGATCTAGGGGGATCCATTAAAAGCATCGAATAATGAAATTGCTCCCTCTGCGAGGGCCATGAATTTACTTAGGCCATCAGGCGCCGCCCGGACGCGCGCCATGGTGTCCCTAATTGTGAACATGATGTTTGTCAGGCTGAAGCCCGCAAACAGTTGGCGCAGCTCGTCAAAGACGCCAAGCGGCGTCCCTGGCTGCTGGCCAGCAGCCGACTGAGGCGGCGCGGCAGCTGCGGGCGCCTCAGTGCGCTGGTGACGTGGAGGGGGAGGCCAGGCGGCAGCTGCCGTCGGGGCGCGTGGTGGGGGAAGGGAGGGAAAGGCATCTCGCCCCGGCACAGTCGCTCTGCGGCTGCCGGCGGAGGCAGAGCTAGCTGCCTGCACGTTGGCCGCAGATGTTAGCGGCGGCGGCGTAGAGGCGGAAGCGCCTCGAGACAGGGCAGCACCGTTTACCGACCGAGGGGGGCGGGTGGACATCAACTGTATTCGTGTGGGGCATCGGCTGTAGTTCGCCGGGTGATCGCCCCCACATAGGGCGCATTTTGCCGGGGTTGCACGGCTCTTCTTACATGTGTTTGTCAAGTGTGGGCCGGCACACTTGACGCACTTTGGAGGATGGTGACACTGCTCTGCAGAGTGAAACAACTGCTGGCATTGGTGGCACTGGACAGGACCTTCAGGTTGGCGATACCTCTCCACCGTAACCTTGCAGTTCATGAACAGCTCGATTTTTAGGAGTTCTCTATTTCTCTCGTCGGGGTGTAATATAACTTTGAAAGAAGCTCTCTTCCTGCGCCCCTCTCCCGGGTTGCTCGGGTCAGATGCCTTGGTCTCCTGTTTGACCTCGATGACCCTGAAGTGACGCGCAAGGAGAAGCTCCTTTATCTCCGCGGGATCGGTGTCACTGGGGAGACCTTTGATCACCGCCTTGTACGCGTTTTTCTCAGTGACCGGGTAAGTGTGATAGGGTATTTTCTTCTGTGTGAAATAGGCTGTAAGAAATCTGTAGTCGGGCAGGGTAGACGGTTGAAATTTTACGGAGGACCCCCTGCATGAGGTATTTAGTCCTCCTTTTAGTTGAGGGGCTACCTCCTTTATGATTTTCATCGTACCGTTTACGATTGTGGCAAGAATTGGGGGCACCTTTTCCCGTTTCGGTCTCGATTGCGCTTGCGCGCCCGAGGTCGAGGGACGGGTAGGCATTGTTTCGGTCGTTTCCGCTCCGTCGGTGTCAATCGGAGCGAAACTATTTGATGTTGGTATGTTTGCGATAACAGCTTCACCCCCTACTTCCATGTCATCACTCACAGGTTGCTCTGTTTCCTCAGCGAGCCGGCTTGGGGCCGGACGCTTAGGCGCTGGCATTACGTCCGAGTCTTGTACGCGTGTTTTGGCTTTGGTAATGGCTGAAGTTGGTTGGCCGCGGGTACCCAGTGACTGGGTGCCGCAGCGGACTGGGGCTTTGGGCTTACCCAAGATGACTGTGTCAGCGGAACTTGAAGTCTGACATTTACTGCCCAGGGGCACTGGTTGTTCGTTCGTTGGCACCGTTAGGTATCCCCGAACAGCGCCAGCCCTACCATTGACTGCACGCGGGTTACCGGGTAGCACCACGGACCCTGGCGCAGGAATTTCCCTACTCTTGGAGGAGCAGGGAGGATGCCCTGCGGCAGTATCTGGATGATTCACGTCTGAGGCAGATCAGACGACCGGTGAACTAGAAAGCCACGGCCCTCGCCGCCACCGCGCTGCCAGTAGACCGGCAGCCGCTGCACGACAAAGGGACCACGTAAGCGTCCTACCACGACAAATTTGCGGCGCAATCGCTAAGCGTGCGCACCCACACACGACAATTTTTGCTTGCGTTGTGCACGCACAACGCACACGACAAATTTTGCTGTGCTACGGCTAGCGTAGCGCTCCCAAGGGATCTCCCAGCAGCGCGCGGCAGTATAGCGTCCGCTCACGGCCGATCCATCCCCTCGAAAGCAGAGAATCACAAGGCCCAGCCAGTGTCGCGGGCGGGCGCGGACGGCCGAGAGAGCGGCCGCCACTCTGCGCGCCGCCGCGCCGCGCCTCCCGCGCTTGCTACCGCCCAACGTCCGACAGCCTGTGCGGAGCAGCCCCAAACCTGCGCCACAACCGCCCGCGCCTTTCAAACCACCGAGGATGGGGCTACACACAGCCACACCACAGTCGCCAACCAGTCGCCACGGCAGCGCCGCAAACCACGGCCAAACTGCAGCTACCGCGCGCTACAGCCTGGGTCGGCCCGCCGAGAATCGCCGCCCCCGCCCAAATGCCGCCCCCACAGCCCCAGCCGACGACCCGCCACAATGGCCAAACCTTCGGCAAAACTCCCACACCGTCGCCGCGGCAGCCCGGCCAGCGCGGCCGGCGCCACAGCCACACAAGCCGAGGCGTGCGGCGATGACGGCCGTGCAAACGCGCCTCCGCCGCCCCATCGCCTTCCGTCGCCCTCCCGCCGTTTCCCGATCGGCCCGCAGCCGTCGGGCCACATCGCGTGCCGTCCTCCTCCTCTCGCCCGCCAACATTCACAGCCGTTTCTCAACAATTGCCCGCCGCAAACGGACGCCGCCTGCGCAACAGGCGCCGCCGCCCCTCGCCGCTTCCGACCCAACCCCTCGACCGAGGCAAACCGCAATCCGAATCTACAGACCAACCCAATCTGCCGTCAAGCACACACGACAGCCGACCTTACACGTTACGCGTTACACATTACGTTTACACGTCTACGTTAGGTTAGGTTAGGTGGACGTGGGTTAGGTTAAGGGGACTTGGGTTAGGTTAAGCGTCAAACTTAGGTTAAGCATTCAAACACGTCAGGCGTCAGAGGTTAGGTTAGGTTAGGTTAGGTTAGGTTACACGTTAGGTTAAGGGGTCGGTGCTAGGTTAAGAAGCGTCAAACGTAGGTTAAAAAAGCGTTCAAACGTGAGGCGTGAGCCGGACAGCTTACCTTACGTAGACGTTAGGGGCTCACAGGCTGAGCTCACCTCGCCACACCACAGGTTAGGTTAGGTTAGGTTCGGTTCGGTTCGGTTCGCTCGGCTCAGCGTAAAGCGCCGAGGTCAGGGTTACGTTCGTTCACCTTCGGGCGCCACACTTTCGGTTGAAAGGTCGCGACGGGACGACGTCGGCAGGCACGCCGCAAACGAACAAAAAAAAAAAAACAGACGACGTCGGAAACCGCCGACAGACGGGGGAGCAGCACGACCACGACCAGACACCGAGCGCGAACGAGACACACGCGAACCACCCCCACCGGCCAAAGGGCACCACACAACAACCCAGAGCACCACGTGTCGACACCAGAGCAACCCGCCGCTCACGCGACATGGCTGGCACCGAAGGGCAACCGCCCGCAACTGCGCTTTCCGCGCCGGCCCGGATGCACGTCGTGCTACAACAACACCACTACCGTACACAGCCGCTGTTCACAACATCACTATCAATGGCGCGCCCGCGGCTCGCCGCCGTCGCAGTCGCAGCCCCAACGCCAGCACCTTTGCACCACCATTCACACGCACCGCAACACAGCTCGCCGACACAGCCGAACAAAACAAACACCACACAACAACAGCAACAACGCCGCCGCCTCTACTTGTGCCGGCGACCCACCCCGCCGATGGCGCACCTTTCGCCAGCCGGCAATCGACACACACGCACCCACCCACCGGGGCCCAGTGCAAAAAAAAAAAAAAAAAAAAAAAAAAAAAAAAAAAAAAAAAAAAAAAAAAAAAAAACCACACAAAAACAAAAAAACCAAACAACACAAACGACACGGGAAGCGCACACCGCCACTTCGCGCGCACGCCACCAACCAGTCGTCGTCTCAAAATAACAAACACAAACAAAATAAACTAACAACTAGGGCAACACAAAACCAAAACGCCTCGCACGAACCGCCCACAAAAAGGACAAGCACACGCACAGCCTCTGCTGACGACCACGACGCAGCGGCACGCTGCTCCTGTCCCGCGCCCCGCGCCCCACTCGATTCACAACTCACGCGACACCGTCAACGACGGGCTCGCTTCCCGCAACCTACCACCTTTCCGCCACGACGCACAGCCCCAGCCCCACCCGACGACGCCCGTGGCAACGACTGCACTTTCACCACCGCCTCCCCCTTCCCCCCCCAAAACACACACACACACACACACACACACACACACACACACACACACAGCCAGCCAAAAACGCACTCGCGACCCACACATGCACGTGCATCGGCACACGCCAACCAGTCAACGTCGACAACCACACGCAAGGCTCGAAACGAAACCGGCGTCCTTCCACGTTGCCATCAAGCTACGCGACACAAGACACAAGGAACCAACACAACAGCCGGCCCCACTAATTCCCACTCTGACGCCGCAAAAAGCACACCGAAACCGCCAAACGCACGCACATTCCCCTTCGCACTGACACCACCGACCGGCTCGCTACCACACACCTCTCGGCAGCCGTTTCACGCCAATTCGCCACACCGCCCACACAGTCGACAAGCGCCCGCCCTGTACGGCACACGCAACGACGCAGCGCAGCAAAGGGCGCCCGCAACACATACCTCTCCGCCGCCCGACGCGCCAACCGCCACACCACACCGCCAGCCACTCGCAAATTGTGCACTGCCACCAGCCACACGTCCAACACGCCGCGCCGCCTCCGGCCGCCCGCCAGGGGGCGCTCACGTCCGCGACAACAGCGCGGCCCGCCGGGCCGGGCCGGGCCGGGCCGAACCGAACCGAGCCGCCGCTGCTCTGCACTCGGCACGGCCACACCCTGCTGCAGACCGGGCTCGTCCCTCTGTACGCGTCTGCCTGCGCATCAACACAACACGACCTTTTTTTTTTTCTCTCTACCGCCATCCCTCCTCCTCGCGTTTTACTCGTTGTTGCAGCAGCGGCGCACACCTACACATCCACAGCCCCAGCCGAGCCGGCCTCACCTCAGGGCCCGCCGCCAGCGTCTCCTCCTCGGGCACAGGTGCGGTGCTGTGGCCGCCCATCCAACCGCATTGCTGGCCGTCCAGCCACCAGGCGTTCCCACTGCCGCGAGCCACGCCGCGCACCGACCCTGCTGCAGAAAACGAAGCATAGCCAGAGACCGACCGATACACAAAGCAAGCCGTCGCCTCGCCTCTTGTCCTTCCTGCCTTCCTTCCGCCCCCGCCCTTCTCACACCACCGCCTCTCCACTTTCGCCCCCCCCCCTCCTTTTTTTTTTTGTTTTCTTCTTTCTTTCTTTCTTTCTTTTGGCCCTCTCTCCTTCCCGCCATGGCGGTTACGGCACCGCCTGCAGCGGCAGATTTTTTGCGCCCACACGCCTACTCCTACCACCATTAACCTTGCCCTGCCCTGCCCTGCCCATCAACGTCGCAGTCGAACCGACGCTTGCCAACACACATTACGCGCCGCCGCCACAGCACCTTCCCTTCCCACAACACACCGACGTCATCACACGCACCCAAAACAGGGGCCACGACCGTGTTCCTCGCCCACTCCCATCCCGCACGGTACGCACATTCCCAACTACTACCGCGCACCCTCCCTTTCCAATCTGTGTGTCTCTGTGTCTGTGTCCTGTCCGCGCGTGACGCCTCCCAACATCCGCCGTCCCCCGTCCCGTTTTCGCCCCCATGCCGTCGTCGCGCCGCCTCCTCCCCGTCCACCGCCGCCCCTGTCCGCCCCGCACCACACCATACACCGCTGCTTGTCCCGGCCGTTGCCACCAAAGGCGCCGACCGCAAACGCGCCACGCCGCAGCCCCCGTGCGTCTCGCGCTCGCTTCCATCTCCGTGCCGACGCTGCCTCTCTTCCCACTCGCACTCGACCTCGACAACACAGTCTTTGGCTCCGCCACTGCGTGTTCCGGTGGTACGCACGCTGCAACACGTATGTATTCATTACCAGAGCGATGGCGAGGCATGACAGCATCTCTGTCTGACCAGAGAGTTCTTTATCGCTGCTAGTCGGCGCTTGGACCGCGCCAGACGACAGTAGTGGCACGCACCGGGTCGCCAGGAACAGTTGTTATATATATTGTAGCGCGAGTCGGGAGAGGTAGTAGTCGGTCGACAGTAGTAGCGGGTGGACGGTTGTACTGAGCGGGCGTCGGCGGCGTGCTCTGCTCGTCTCGCGACTCTGGTCACGGTTCGGGACGATGTATAGTATATTGTGTTATAATCAAAAGGTGGTGTGACGCTGCATTGCGCAAATCTGATAACGTATGTTCATTGTACTTATTTTGTTCAACAACAAAAGCCCCACTATTACTTTTTTTCTAAAGTAACTTTTGTCTCTTAACGAAAAACATTCACTTTTTAAAGACTACTTCCTATGGCATTTCCCTCCAAGGAGTGCAATTAATTACCAGCCAGCACTCATTCATTGCACACAGCTGTGTAAGGGGTATCTACAATTGAGGAGCGGATATAAATGCAATTTTTTGTTTTTTTTTTTTGTGTGTGTGTGTTGTAACCTCCCAGCAAATTTTAAAATAATGGACAATGTTATTTACGGATGCCAATGGACATTGCGCTAATTGTAACCTCGCCCACAATGAGAGGTATTGAAAATGGCAACAAAAATGTGAAATTCGCAATCTGACTCAAATATAAAGTCTTCACACAACATTTAAAAAAGTCCGTTCAGTGACAAGAAACTTCAATTAAACCGAAATATCGGTCTTTGGCCCTGTGCAAAACAATCAGAATTAAAGTGTTACCTCCGAATAAATGGATGTCACATTTCTGCTCTGGTTGTTGCGCAGCGCTTGGAGGAACTGCATTGCAAATAGTAATATTCTCTTTTTTTGTGATTTTAGTGACATTTTTCTTCAAAGAAGTGGAATGAAATGTGAAGTGCAACGAACTCTTTAGTTCAATAAAAAATTAAATGTTTGAAAAATGCTTTTGAAATAAAAATTATTATTGGGGAACTTGTTGGAGAATAATTACAATAAATACAATTTTTCATTATCTAATGATTGTATTAATTAACAGTATACCTTATTCACCATCTTGACCAGTGTTGCCGACCGCCTACATCACACAACCGCACTCGGCTGCTACTACTGACCGACCGCTCTGCATGACGACTATTAGCGTACTGCACGCGACGACTACTGACAGAGTACAGCCCTCAACTACACAGAGCTACGGACTCGCAACGACTACTGACTGACTGACTGACTGACTGACTGAGAACCGCTCGCAACACGCGCAGTCCAGCGCAAACTCTCTGGTCACAGATGCTACAATGTCTCGCCATCGCTACTATGTTACATACGTGTTTCAGTGTCTTTTTCATTGGGGTAACGATCTTTGGCTCTTTTTATTCTGAATACAGGGCCAAAGGTCAACGCTGCTGCCCTTATACAATTTATCAGGTTTCATTATGTCTGTTGCAATGTTACATACGGTTCACTCTTTCATTAATATTATCGTTGGGTTTGTTTTGTAGGGACGTTAACATTCTGGCACATTTTTATTATCATCGGACTCTCTGCTATTTGTGCAGGGAGGTTATACCTGGGTCCATTTACATTTTAATATTGATAGACTTTTTGTTTTCTTTTTTGTTTCTTGTTGTTTTTCCTTCTTTTTTTTTGTTGTTTTTTTTTTTGTTTTGTTTTTCCCGCTCTCACCACCACCGCCGCATCACGCCTTCCGTTTTCTTGGTTTCTTTTCTGTTCTTCAACTGCTTCAACATCACCGCGCCCCATTTCCACACCACAGCCATCAGCCTCCAAGACGGGCGGGCGCAGTGTGCCATTTCCGGCGCACAAGCACACCCGTACGGTACTCTCCTCGCCCCCACGCCACCAACAACACAGCGACCACGCGGCTTTCAGGCACGGCACGGCACCGGCGAAATGCGCCGCCCCCGCCCCTCCGCGCATCCGTCCGTCTCGCCACGTTCACTGACAGCCGCGTCTGCGGCTACACCACGACAACCACAACACAACACCGCTCCCCTCCCTGGCAACTCACATTGTTTTTCTCCTCCTCTTTTGCACAAACCACAACGCCGAGCACAGGCGCAAGCCACCCACACCGCGCCCCTCCCCGTCCCGTCTTTGGCCGCCGCTCCTCGTTTCCTCGTTTGCCCCCTCCCATCTCCCGAAATGCCATGCCATGCCAGCAGCGTTACGCATGCCCCTCCCCTGTCCACACAACACTACCGCCTAACGAACAGCCTTTTCCGGGCCACATCCAGGGCACGCCCACCTCCAAACACTGCCAATTCACGGACACACACACACACACACACACACTCACTTTCTCGACACCTTTCTGTACGGAGGGTGCGTCATCTCGACCGTGACAGAGTGACGGCAACTATCGACGATCCATTTCCCCCCACTGGTAAAACATGTCCACTAACACCTACATACATCATTCAAGTACACAGACAATAGCATACACACAATGGGAGGGCACACGAACATGGACGGCACGGCACTGTCATACACTCTTCCTCAGAACCATATCAACAAACGTTACGTACATCCGGGAAAGCGAAAGCGAAAGCCCAATGCAGCCGTCAAAGGTAACGTTCACCACGGCAGACACTTGCAGCCGCGCCGCCGTTAAACGCATTTCAGTGCGGCTCCAATACGCCTCCGACACGGGAACGTTCCGTTGCTCTACGAATGCGTTTCTCCCCTTTTTCCCTTCCTCTCTCTTTTGCCCCCCCTCCTTGCACTCTTGCCTCATTCCTCACGTTCTGCCCAGACATTCGACCGATCAAAGTCAACCTTTCGTTACCGTTCTCAGCGCGACGGTGTACAACAGTATGACGGGTGTGCCCAAGACTTCGGTTCAGTTGCGTGACGCCGGTCTATCGCGCCGATCGACAGTTACTCAGGGGGCGACGCATCGGACCACGTCACCGACACACAAAACACTTTCAAACAAACAAATACATACCGGATGGACACAGACAAACACGTGTACAGACATTCGCCAAACAAACGACCGCCGCCGTCGTCGTCTAGCGTGCATCTTGAATGACGACATCGGTGTGCGTGCGTCGTACGCAATCAGTCAGACACGGCTATCAAACATCAGAGTCGAATGGTACATCATCGTGCGTGTCGCCGTACACGTACAGTACAATACAACAACAATGCGTCTTAATGGCACGTTCATTTCAACGTCACTCACACACCTCCACGCTGCAGTTACGTCGCACCATTGTCAAACTCGGCGTACAGCAAAGGGAATAGTGGGCGGCAAAAAAAAAACCAAACAAAAACATTTCACATTTCACCCTCGCCATGTATGATGTGCAAAAAAACAAACCCGCAAACGGCCGTCGTTACGGTGACACAAAAGTCGCCGATCACACTGTCCCCCCTCGCAGACGGGTAACACACACACACACACACACACACACACCAACAACACCAATGGGTCAAAAACCACGCCAACGAGGCGTGCCACCATTCCACGCCACGGCGACCAACCTCGTGGCCGTACCCCGCGCAACACGCTTTGACGCGCCCCCCCCCCCACCCACAATCAAAATGCACACATACATCACAGCCGTCCACACAAACAACAACAACAATTCCGCCCTTCCCGCAAAAGGCAAGTTGGTGGCCCTGAAAAGGGCCGTTTTGCCGCTCTCGCAACGGAGGAGCCTTCTCTCTCCATCCTTCCTTCCATTCCAGAGCCACCTCCTTACTTGGAGCTCGTGTACTTGGTCACCGCCTTCGTGCCCTCGCTCACGGCGTGCTTGGCCAGCTCGCCAGGCAGCAACAGCCGCACAGCGGTCTGGATCTCGCGGGACGTGATGGTCGAGCGCTTGTTGTAGTGCGCCAGGCGAGACGCCTCGGCCGCAATGCGCTCGAAAATGTCGTTCACGAAGCTGTTCATGATGCTCATCGCCTTCGACGAGATGCCCGTGTCAGGGTGCACCTGCTTCAGCACCTTGTAGATGTAGATGGCATAGCTCTCCTTCCTCTTGCGCTTCTTCTTCTTGTCGCCCTTCGAAATGTTCTTCTGCGCCTTGCCAGCCTTCTTGGCGGCCTTCCCGCTAGTCTTGGGCGGCATCTCGAACCAACGTACGGCAGCAGCAACACCAGTAGCAAGCGCTCCGCTCTAGTCAGCGTCTCCCCACACAGTGGCACCCGCCGCCAGCCGCCGCCGCACCTTTACCAGCTCGCCCTGTTGCGGCCGCCGACCAATGGGGCGCGCGCGCAACCGGCCGCCGCACCCGAGCCCATAAAGCACCCCCACCCCGGCTGCGCCGGCACGCACTCCGCTGCTCGACTCGCTGCCGCTCGCACCGGTCGTTTTTCGTTTCCGTTTCGTGTGCACCGTCGCTAGCCCATCGCCATGTCCGGACGCGGAAAGGGAGGCAAAGTCAAGGGCAAGTCAAAGTCCCGCTCAAGCAGGGCTGGGCTCCAGTTCCCGGTCGGCAGAATCCACCGCCTCCTGCGCAAGGGAAACTACGCAGAGCGCGTCGGCGCCGGGGCCCCCGTCTACCTCGCCGCCGTCATGGAGTACCTCGCGGCTGAGGTGCTCGAGCTGGCCGGAAACGCGGCCCGCGACAACAAGAAGACGCGCATCATCCCGCGCCACCTGCAGCTTGCCATCCGCAACGACGAGGAGCTCAACAAGCTCCTGTCGGGCGTCACCATCGCACAGGGTGGTGTCCTGCCCAACATCCAGGCCGTCCTGCTGCCAAAGAAGACCGAGAAGAAGGCCTAAAGGAGGCCAGGCAATCGCAGCGCCGCGTGCTCCCCTGCACGCAACGCGCTTTGCCGGCTCGGCCCACAACAATCGGCCCTTTTCAGGGCCACCACACAAACCTACGTCCAAAGCAAAATTTCAGTCGTCCTCGCCGCACCTTGTTTTGTTTTAACTTTGCACAGCCGCCGCCGGCGCACGTCCGCCATCTTGTCGTCCACACAGCCCGTGTGGCCCAACACACACACACACACACACACATTTTGCACCGTCGCAGTCGCCTTCCAAACCGACAACGGCAGCAATAATGACCATTGTTAAAGGGAGGCGTGTCGACACACCGCCCTCCACTCCCGCGCGCAACGGCCGTCGACACGAACGAAACAGCTGATCCGGCCGCCTATGCCCACACGCCTTGCCTCGGAAACCCCAACGCCGCCGCAAACAAACACACAGAGACAAACCACGCAAGCAAATAATCACCGCCTCTCGCACAACAACACACAGCCCGCCATCTCCGTCGCGATCGATACAAAGACACACAATAACAAACACACAAACGAAGCAGCTCCACACACAGCCAGCCACATGACACGTTTCCTTTCCTTCTCCCCTCCCAGTCACATCACGTCGCTCAAACGGAAAGAAACAAACAAACAAACAACACAGCGCACACACGCAGCAACAACACAGACTCTTTCGCACTTTTCAACTTCCGAACAGTGTGGTGGCCCTGAAAAGGGCCGTTTTCTAGTCTCTCCCACCCACAAGCACGGCCGCGGGAAGGCCAGCGCCCGCTGCGACGCAGCCTAACCGCCGAAACCGTACAGGGTGCGCCCCTGCCTCTTCAGGGCGTACACCACGTCCATGGCCGTCACAGTCTTGCGCTTGGCGTGCTCAGTGTACGTCACCGCGTCGCGGATCACGTTCTCCAGGAACACCTTCAGCACCCCGCGGGTCTCCTCGTAGATCAGACCAGAGATGCGCTTCACGCCGCCCCTGCGAGCCAGGCGGCGGATGGCGGGCTTCGTGATGCCCTGGATGTTGTCGCGCAACACCTTGCGGTGCCGCTTGGCGCCACCCTTGCCGAGCCCCTTTCCTCCCTTGCCGCGGCCTGTCATCCTTCCTTCCTTCCTCGGGCAAAGCAACAACGTGCACACACAAACAGCAGCTGCAGCGGCTGGCGAGTCGGCTACGGTCTGCGCCCAGCGCGCCCGCCGCCCCCCTATATAGACTCTGGCCCGCCCTCCCCCCACCACGCGCAACCGAGGGCATATAAGCGCAGCACGGAGGCGCGCGGGCCCGTTGTCAAGGCAGCACCGGACGCCGCGCCGCACCTAACCTCCACGCACGCCGCTCCGCTACCGCTACCGCTACCGCCATGGCCCGCACAAAGCAAACGGCCCGCAAGTCCACCGGCGGAAAGGCGCCGCGCAAACAGCTCGCCACCAAGGCGGCGAGGAAGAGCGCGCCCGCCACCGGAGGCGTCAAGAAGCCCCACCGCTACAGGCCGGGCACCGTCGCCCTGCGAGAAATCAGGCGCTACCAGAAGAGCACAGAGCTGCTCATCCGCAAGCTGCCATTCCAGCGCCTAGTGCGCGAGATCGCCCAGGACTTCAAGACCGACCTGCGCTTCCAGAGCTCCGCAGTCATGGCCCTGCAGGAGGCCAGCGAGGCCTACCTCGTCGGCCTCTTCGAAGACACCAACCTGTGCGCAATCCACGCCAAGCGCGTCACCATCATGCCCAAGGACATCCAGCTCGCGCGCCGCATCCGCGGCGAGCGCGCCTAAACCGCGCCGCGGCACCGCACCGCACAAACAAAAACGGCCCTTTTCAGGGCCACTAACGTCTCTCCGTCGCGAGCAAACTTTGTCGGTCGCCTGCCTCTCGCCCCGCAACCCAAAAACAAAAACCACCACTTCCCGTCCGTCCGCCACACCCGCTCACTCTGCCTGCCTGCTAGCAGCGCGCAACAATCACACATCATCCCTCCCCGGCGCTCAAAGCGCACAATGCCCAACGGCCGACGTCACACCGCACGGGTGGCTGGCCGGCCGCCGCCGCTTTCGTTTCGAAAACAAAAAAACCCGCACTCCACTCCGACGGCCAACGGCCAGGCAGGCGCGCTCGCTCGCTCTACACGCCACCGAAATCCCCGCCGACTCCTTCCGCATCTCAACGTGCCCCCCGTTGCAAAACATAACACACACACACACACACACACAAAGGAACAAAACAAAACAAAGACCAGACACGACTCGACAAGACAGACATCCGAGAAGAACGAACGCAGGCAAGCCAACCAACGTATTCAAACAAAACAACGTGACAGAAAACCAACCGTCGGCCGCCGCCACAAACACGGCGACAATCAACCACGACAACAACAACAACAACAACAACAACAACAACACCGCTTACCGCTACCGCCGCCCACACCCGCCACCGACCCCCGCAATCCAACCACCACGGCACGCAAACAGCATCCCCACGGGCATACAGAAACGCCAGACAGACACCCACACCAAACGCAACACGACAATCAAAACCTTCCCCGACGTGCTTTGATGGCCCTGAGAAGGGCCGTTTTGGGCCGCGCGTCTCTTGCGCGCCACTAGACGACGACGGGGGGTGGGGACGACGGAGTCAAGCGCCAAACCCTTCCTTTCCCATCTCTTTCTCCTCTACTCTACTTCTTCTTCTTGGGCGAAGCCTTCGCCTTAGACGGCGTCGTCGCCTTCTTCGGGCGCGGCGCCTTCGGCTTCTTCGTCGGAACCTTGGCGGCCTTCTTCGCCTTCGACGGCGACTTGGCCTTGGCCGGCTTGGCCGCAGCCGCCTTCTTCGCACCCGCGGGAGCGGCCGACGCCGCAGACGCCTTCTTGGCGGCGCCCGCCTTCCGACCGGTCGCCGCCTTCACGCCACCAGCCTTCTTTGCGCCGGCCGCACGGGCGCCCTTCTTCTCCTTGCTGGCCGGAGCGGCGCGCTTCTTCTTGGCACCGCCAGCACGAGCCTTGCCGCCCTCGGCCGCCCCCCCGCCGCCGGCGCCGGCAAGCTTGAACGAGCCGGACGCGCCCTTCCCCTTCGTCTGCACCAGCTCGCCCGCCACGACGGCCGACTTGAGGTACTTCTTGATAAACGGCGCCAGCTTCTCCGCGTCCAGCTTGTAGTGCGCGGCTATGTACTTCTTGATCGCCTGCAGCGACGACCCGCCGCGCTCCTTCAGACTCTTGATGGCGGCCGTCACCATCTCAGAGGTGCGCGGGTGCGCAGGCTTGGCGCGCGGCTTCTTCGCAGACGACGCAGACTTGGCCTTCTTCGTAGTGCCGGTGGCGGCGGGTGCCGCAGCAGTCTCGTTCGTAGCCGCCTGATCTGCCATTTCGACGACGCGCGTAACACACAGCGAGAGCGAGCGGGACGGCAGGCAGGCACGCAAGCACAGCACAGCAGCAGAGCAGAGAATCACAAGGCCCAGCCAGTGTCGCGGGCGGGCGCGGACGGCCGAGAGAGCGGCCGCCACTCTGCGCGCCGCCGCGCCGCGCCTCCCGCGCTTGCTACCGCCCAACGTCCGACAGCCTGTGCGGAGCAGCCCCAAACCTGCGCCACAACCGCCCGCGCCTTTCAAACCACCGAGGATGGGGCTACACACAGCCACACCACAGTCGCCAACCAGTCGCCACGGCAGCGCCGCAAACCACGGCCAAACTGCAGCTACCGCGCGCTACAGCCTGGGTCGGCCCGCCGAGAATCGCCGCCCCCGCCCAAATGCCGCCCCCACAGCCCCAGCCGACGACCCGCCACAATGGCCAAACCTTCGGCAAAACTCCCACACCGTCGCCGCGGCAGCCCGGCCAGCGCGGCCGGCGCCACAGCCACACAAGCCGAGGCGTGCGGCGATGACGGCCGTGCAAACGCGCCTCCGCCGCCCCATCGCCTTCCGTCGCCCTCCCGCCGTTTCCCGATCGGCCCGCAGCCGTCGGGCCACATCGCGCGCCGTCCTCCTCCTCTCGCCCGCCAACATTCACAGCCGTTTCTCAACAATTGCCCGCCGCAAACGGACGCCGCCTGCGCAACAGGCGCCGCCGCCCCTCGCCGCTTCCGACCCAACCCCTCGACCGAGGCAAACCGCAATCCGAATCTACAGACCAACCCAATCTGCCGTCAAGCACACACGACAGCCGACCTTACACGTTACGCGTTACACATTACGTTTACACGTCTACGTTAGGTTAGGTTAGGTGGACGTGGGTTAGGTTAAGGGGACTTGGGTTAGGTTAAGCGTCAAACTTAGGTTAAGCATTCAAACACGTCAGGCGTCAGAGGTTAGGTTAGGTTAGGTTAGGTTAGGTTACACGTTAGGTTAAGGGGTCGGTGCTAGGTTAAGAAGCGTCAAACGTAGGTTAAAAAAGCGTTCAAACGTGAGGCGTGAGCCGGACAGCTTACCTTACGTAGACGTTAGGGGCTCACAGGCTGAGCTCACCTCGCCACACCACAGGTTAGGTTAGGTTAGGTTCGGTTCGGTTCGGTTCGCTCGGCTCAGCGTAAAGCGCCGAGGTCAGGGTTACGTTCGTTCACCTTCGGGCGCCACACTTTCGGTTGAAAGGTCGCGACGGGACGACGTCGGCAGGCACGCCGCAAACGAACAAAAACGTACAGACGACGTCGGAAACCGCCGACAGACGGGGGAGCAGCACGACCACGACCAGACACCGAGCGCGAACGAGACACACGCGAACCACCCCCACCGGCCAAAGGGCACCACACAACAACCCAGAGCACCACGTGTCGACACCAGAGCAACCCGCCGCTCACGCGACATGGCTGGCACCGAAGGGCAACCGCCCGCAACTGCGCTTTCCGCGCCGGCCCGGATGCACGTCGTGCTACAACAACACCACTACCGTACACAGCCGCTGTTCACAATATCACTATCAATGGCGCGCCCGCGGCTCGCCGCCGTCGCAGTCGCAGCCCCAACGCCAGCACCTTTGCACCACCATTCACACGCACCGCAACACAGCTCGCCGACACAGCCGAACAAAACAAACACCACACAACAACAGCAACAACGCCGCCGCCTCTACTTGTGCCGGCGACCCACCCCGCCGATGGCGCACCTTTCGCCAGCCGGCAATCGACACACACGCACCCACCCACCGGGGCCCAGTGCAAAAAAAAAAAAAAAAAAAACACACAAAAACAAAAAAACCAAACAACACAAACGACACGGGAAGCGCACACCGCCACTTCGCGCGCACGCCACCAACCAGTCGTCGTCTCAAAATAACAAACACAAACAAAATAAACTAACAACTAGGGCAACACAAAACCAAAACGCCTCGCACGAACCGCCCACAAAAAGGACAAGCACACGCACAGCCTCTGCTGACGACCACGACGCAGCGGCACGCTGCTCCTGTCCCGCGCCCCGCGCCCCACTCGATTCACAACTCACGCGACACCGTCAACGACGGGCTCGCTTCCCGCAACCTACCACCTTTCCGCCACGACGCACAGCCCCAGCCCCACCCGACGACGCCCGTGGCAACGACTGCACTTTCACCACCGCCTCCCCCTTCCCCCCCCAAAACACACACACACACACACACACACACACACACACACACACACAGCCAGCCAAAAACGCACTCGCGACCCACACATGCACGTGCATCGGCACACGCCAACCAGTCAACGTCGACAACCACACGCAAGGCTCGAAACGAAACCGGCGTCCTTCCACGTTGCCATCAAGCTACGCGACACAAGACACAAGGAACCAACACAACAGCCGGCCCCACTAATTCCCACTCTGACGCCGCAAAAAGCACACCGAAACCGCCAAACGCACGCACATTCCCCTTCGCACTGACACCACCGACCGGCTCGCTACCACACACCTCTCGGCAGCCGTTTCACGCCAATTCGCCACACCGCCCACACAGTCGACAAGCGCCCGCCCTGTACGGCACACGCAACGACGCAGCGCAGCAAAGGGCGCCCGCAACACATACCTCTCCGCCGCCCGACGCGCCAACCGCCACACCACACCGCCAGCCACTCGCAAATTGTGCACTGCCACCAGCCACACGTCCAACACGCCGCGCCGCCTCCGGCCGCCCGCCAGGGGGCGCTCACGTCCGCGACAACAGCGCGGCCCGCCGGGCCGGGCCGGGCCGGGCCGAACCGAACCGAGCCGCCGCTGCTCTGCACTCGGCACGGCCACACCCTGCTGCAGACCGGGCTCGTCCCTCTGTACGCGTCTGCCTGCGCATCAACACAACACGACCTTTTTTTTTTTCTCTCTACCGCCATCCCTCCTCCTCGCGTTTTACTCGTTGTTGCAGCAGCGGCGCACACCTACACATCCACAGCCCCAGCCGAGCCGGCCTCACCTCAGGGCCCGCCGCCAGCGTCTCCTCCTCGGGCACAGGTGCGGTGCTGTGGCCGCCCATCCAACCGCATTGCTGGCCGTCCAGCCACCAGGCGTTCCCACTGCCGCGAGCCACGCCGCGCACCGACCCTGCTGCAGAAAACGAAGCATAGCCAGAGACCGACCGATACACAAAGCAAGCCGTCGCCTCGCCTCTTGTCCTTCCTGCCTTCCTTCCGCCCCCGCCCTTCTCACACCACCGCCTCTCCACTTTCGCCCCCCCCCCCCTCCTTTTTTTTTTTTGTTTTCTTCTTTCTTTCTTTCTTTCTTTTGGCCCTCTCTCCTTCCCGCCATGGCGGTTACGGCACCGCCTGCAGCGGCAGATTTTTTGCGCCCACACGCCTACTCCTACCACCATTAACCTTGCCCTGCCCTGCCCTGCCCATCAACGTCGCAGTCGAACCGACGCTTGCCAACACACATTACGCGCCGCCGCCACAGCACCTTCCCTTCCCACAACACACCGACGTCATCACACGCACCCAAAACAGGGGCCACGACCGTGTTCCTCGCCCACTCCCATCCCGCACGGTACGCACATTCCCAACTACTACCGCGCACCCTCCCTTTCCAATCTGTGTGTCTCTGTGTCTGTGTCCTGTCCGCGCGTGACGCCTCCCAACATCCGCCGTCCCCCGTCCCGTTTTCGCCCCCATGCCGTCGTCGCGCCGCCTCCTCCCCGTCCACCGCCGCCCCTGTCCGCCCCGCACCACACCATACACCGCTGCTTGTCCCGGCCGTTGCCACCAAAGGCGCCGACCGCAAACGCGCCACGCCGCAGCCCCCGTGCGTCTCGCGCTCGCTTCCATCTCCGTGCCGACGCTGCCTCTCTTCCCACTCGCACTCGACCTCGACAACACAGTCTTTGGCTCCGCCACTGCGTGTTCCGGTGGTACGCACGCTGCAACACGTATGTATTCATTACCAGAGCGATGGCGAGGCATGACAGCATCTCTGTCTGACCAGAGAGTTCTTTATCGCTGCTAGTCGGCGCTTGGACCGCGCCAGACGACAGTAGTGGCACGCACCGGGTCGCCAGGAACAGTTGTTATATATATTGTAGCGCGAGTCGGGAGAGGTAGTAGTCGGTCGACAGTAGTAGCGGGTGGACGGTTGTACTGAGCGGGCGTCGGCGGCGTGCTCTGCTCGTCTCGCGACTCTGGTCACGGTTCGGGACGATGTATAGTATATTGTGTTATAATCAAAAGGTGGTGTGACGCTGCATTGCGCAAATCTGATAACGTATGTTCATTGTACTTATTTTGTTCAACAACAAAAGCCCCACTATTACTTTTTTTCTAAAGTAACTTTTGTCTCTTAACGAAAAACATTCACTTTTTAAAGACTACTTCCTATGGCATTTCCCTCCAAGGAGTGCAATTAATTACCAGCCAGCACTCATTCATTGCACACAGCTGTGTAAGGGGTATCTACAATTGAGGAGCGGATATAAATGCAATTTTTTGTTTTTTTTGTTTTTTTTTTTTGTGTGTGTGTGTTGTAACCTCCCAGCAAATTTTAAAATAATGGACAATGTTATTTACGGATGCCAATGGACATTGCGCTAATTGTAACCTCGCCCACAATGAGAGGTATTGAAAATGGCAACAAAAATGTGAAATTCGCAATCTGACTCAAATATAAAGTCTTCACACAACATTTAAAAAAGTCCGTTCAGTGACAAGAAACTTCAATTAAACCGAAATATCGGTCTTTGGCCCTGTGCAAAACAATCAGAATTAAAGTGTTACCTCCGAATAAATGGATGTCACATTTCTGCTCTGGTTGTTGCGCAGCGCTTGGAGGAACTGCATTGCAAATAGTAATATTCTCTTTTTTTGTGATTTTAGTGACATTTTTCTTCAAAGAAGTGGAATGAAATGTGAAGTGCAACGAACTCTTTAGTTCAATAAAAAATTAAATGTTTGAAAAATGCTTTTGAAATAAAAATTATTATTGGGGAACTTGTTGGAGAATAATTACAATAAATACAATTTTTCATTATCTAATGATTGTATTAATTAACAGTATACCTTATTCACCATCTTGACCAGTGTTGCCGACCGCCTACATCACACAACCGCACTCGGCTGCTACTACTGACCGACCGCTCTGCATGACGACTATTAGCGTACTGCACGCGACGACTACTGACAGAGTACAGCCCTCAACTACACAGAGCTACGGACTCGCAACGACTACTGACTGACTGACTGACTGACTGACTGACTGACTGAGAACCGCTCGCAACACGCGCAGTCCAGCGCAAACTCTCTGGTCACAGATGCTACAATGTCTCGCCATCGCTACTATGTTACATACGTGTTTCAGTGTCTTTTTCATTGGGGTAACGATCTTTGGCTCTTTTTATTCTGAATACAGGGCCAAAGGTCAACGCTGCTGCCCTTATACAATTTATCAGGTTTCATTATGTCTGTTGCAATGTTACATACGGTTCACTCTTTCATTAATATTATCGTTGGGTTTGTTTTGTAGGGACGTTAACATTCTGGCACATTTTTATTATCATCGGACTCTCTGCTATTTGTGCAGGGAGGTTATACCTGGGTCCATTTACATTTTAATATTGATAGACTTTTTGTTTTCTTTTTTGTTTCTTGTTGTTTTTCCTTCTTTTTTTTTGTTGTTTTTTTTTTTTGTTTTGTTTTTCCCGCTCTCACCACCACCGCCGCATCACGCCTTCCGTTTTCTTGGTTTCTTTTCTGTTCTTCAACTGCTTCAACATCACCGCGCCCCATTTCCACACCACAGCCATCAGCCTCCAAGACGGGCGGGCGCAGTGTGCCATTTCCGGCGCACAAGCACACCCGTACGGTACTCTCCTCGCCCCCACGCCACCAACAACACAGCGACCACGCGGCTTTCAGGCACGGCACGGCACCGGCGAAATGCGCCGCCCCCGCCCCTCCGCGCATCCGTCCGTCTCGCCACGTTCACTGACAGCCGCGTCTGCGGCTACACCACGACAACCACAACACAACACCGCTCCCCTCCCTGGCAACTCACATTGTTTTTCTCCTCCTCTTTTGCACAAACCACAACGCCGAGCACAGGCGCAAGCCACCCACACCGCGCCCCTCCCCGTCCCGTCTTTGGCCGCCGCTCCTCGTTTCCTCGTTTGCCCCCTCCCATCTCCCGAAATGCCATGCCATGCCAGCAGCGTTACGCATGCCCCTCCCCTGTCCACACAACACTACCGCCTAACGAACAGCCTTTTCCGGGCCACATCCAGGGCACGCCCACCTCCAAACACTGCCAATTCACGGACACACACACACACACACACACACTCACTTTCTCGACACCTTTCTGTACGGAGGGTGCGTCATCTCGACCGTGACAGAGTGACGGCAACTATCGACGATCCATTTCCCCCCACTGGTAAAACATGTCCACTAACACCTACATACATCATTCAAGTACACAGACAATAGCATACACACAATGGGAGGGCACACGAACATGGACGGCACGGCACTGTCATACACTCTTCCTCAGAACCATATCAACAAACGTTACGTACATCCGGGAAAGCGAAAGCGAAAGCCCAATGCAGCCGTCAAAGGTAACGTTCACCACGGCAGACACTTGCAGCCGCGCCGCCGTTAAACGCATTTCAGTGCGGCTCCAATACGCCTCCGACACGGGAACGTTCCGTTGCTCTACGAATGCGTTTCTCCCCTTTTTCCCTTCCTCTCTCTTTTGCCCCCCCTCCTTGCACTCTTGCCTCATTCCTCACGTTCTGCCCAGACATTCGACCGATCAAAGTCAACCTTTCGTTACCGTTCTCAGCGCGACGGTGTACAACAGTATGACGGGTGTGCCCAAGACTTCGGTTCAGTTGCGTGACGCCGGTCTATCGCGCCGATCGACAGTTACTCAGGGGGCGACGCATCGGACCACGTCACCGACACACAAAACACTTTCAAACAAACAAATACATACCGGATGGACACAGACAAACACGTGTACAGACATTCGCCAAACAAACGACCGCCGCCGTCGTCGTCTAGCGTGCATCTTGAATGACGACATCGGTGTGCGTGCGTCGTACGCAATCAGTCAGACACGGCTATCAAACATCAGAGTCGAATGGTACATCATCGTGCGTGTCGCCGTACACGTACAGTACAATACAACAACAATGCGTCTTAATGGCACGTTCATTTCAACGTCACTCACACACCTCCACGCTGCAGTTACGTCGCACCATTGTCAAACTCGGCGTACAGCAAAGGGAATAGTGGGCGGCAAAAAAAAAACCAAACAAAAACATTTCACATTTCACCCTCGCCATGTATGATGTGCAAAAAAACAAACCCGCAAACGGCCGTCGTTACGGTGACACAAAAGTCGCCGATCACACTGTCCCCCCTCGCAGACGGGTAACACACACACACACACACACACACACACCAACAACACCAATGGGTCAAAAACCACGCCAACGAGGCGTGCCACCATTCCACGCCACGGCGACCAACCTCGTGGCCGTACCCCGCGCAACACGCTTTGACGCGCCCCCCCCCCACCCACAATCAAAATGCACACATACATCACAGCCGTCCACACAAACAACAACAACAATTCCGCCCTTCCCGCAAAAGGCAAGTTGGTGGCCCTGAAAAGGGCCGTTTTGCCGCTCTCGCAACGGAGGAGCCTTCTCTCTCCATCCTTCCTTCCATTCCAGAGCCACCTCCTTACTTGGAGCTCGTGTACTTGGTCACCGCCTTCGTGCCCTCGCTCACGGCGTGCTTGGCCAGCTCGCCAGGCAGCAACAGCCGCACAGCGGTCTGGATCTCGCGGGACGTGATGGTCGAGCGCTTGTTGTAGTGCGCCAGGCGAGACGCCTCGGCCGCAATGCGCTCGAAAATGTCGTTCACGAAGCTGTTCATGATGCTCATCGCCTTCGACGAGATGCCCGTGTCAGGGTGCACCTGCTTCAGCACCTTGTAGATGTAGATGGCATAGCTCTCCTTCCTCTTGCGCTTCTTCTTCTTGTCGCCCTTCGAAATGTTCTTCTGCGCCTTGCCAGCCTTCTTGGCGGCCTTCCCGCTAGTCTTGGGCGGCATCTCGAACCAACGTACGGCAGCAGCAACACCAGTAGCAAGCGCTCCGCTCTAGTCAGCGTCTCCCCACACAGTGGCACCCGCCGCCAGCCGCCGCCGCACCTTTACCAGCTCGCCCTGTTGCGGCCGCCGTCCAATGGGGCGCGCGCGCAACCGGCCGCCGCACCCGAGCCCATAAAGCACCCCCACCCCGGCTGCGCCGGCACGCACTCCGCTGCTCGACTCGCTGCCGCTCGCACCGGTCGTTTTTCGTTTCCGTTTCGTGTGCACCGTCGCTAGCCCATCGCCATGTCCGGACGCGGAAAGGGAGGCAAAGTCAAGGGCAAGTCAAAGTCCCGCTCAAGCAGGGCTGGGCTCCAGTTCCCGGTCGGCAGAATCCACCGCCTCCTGCGCAAGGGAAACTACGCAGAGCGCGTCGGCGCCGGGGCCCCCGTCTACCTCGCCGCCGTCATGGAGTACCTCGCGGCTGAGGTGCTCGAGCTGGCCGGAAACGCGGCCCGCGACAACAAGAAGACGCGCATCATCCCGCGCCACCTGCAGCTTGCCATCCGCAACGACGAGGAGCTCAACAAGCTCCTGTCGGGCGTCACCATCGCACAGGGTGGTGTCCTGCCCAACATCCAGGCCGTCCTGCTGCCAAAGAAGACCGAGAAGAAGGCCTAAAGGAGGCCAGGCAATCGCAGCGCCGCGTGCTCCCCTGCACGCAACGCGCTTTGCCGGCTCGGCCCACAACAATCGGCCCTTTTCAGGGCCACCACACAAACCTACGTCCAAAGCAAAATTTCAGTCGTCCTCGCCGCACCTTGTTTTGTTTTAACTTTGCACAGCCGCCGCCGGCGCACGTCCGCCATCTTGTCGTCCACACAGCCCGTGTGGCCCAACACACACACACACACACACACATTTTGCACCGTCGCAGTCGCCTTCCAAACCGACAACGGCAGCAATAATGACCATTGTTAAAGGGAGGCGTGTCGACACACCGCCCTCCACTCCCGCGCGCAACGGCCGTCGACACGAACGAAACAGCTGATCCGGCCGCCTATGCCCACACGCCTTGCCTCGGAAACCCCAACGCCGCCGCAAACAAACACACAGAGACAAACCACGCAAGCAAATAATCACCGCCTCTCGCACAACAACACACAGCCCGCCATCTCCGTCGCGATCGATACAAAGACACACAATAACAAACACACAAACGAAGCAGCTCCACACACAGCCAGCCACATGACACGTTTCCTTTCCTTCTCCCCTCCCAGTCACATCACGTCGCTCAAACGGAAAGAAACAAACAAACAAACAACACAGCGCACACACGCAGCAACAACACAGACTCTTTCGCACTTTTCAACTTCCGAACAGTGTGGTGGCCCTGAAAAGGGCCGTTTTCTAGTCTCTCCCACCCACAAGCACGGCCGCGGGAAGGCCAGCGCCCGCTGCGACGCAGCCTAACCGCCGAAACCGTACAGGGTGCGCCCCTGCCTCTTCAGGGCGTACACCACGTCCATGGCCGTCACAGTCTTGCGCTTGGCGTGCTCAGTGTACGTCACCGCGTCGCGGATCACGTTCTCCAGGAACACCTTCAGCACCCCGCGGGTCTCCTCGTAGATCAGACCAGAGATGCGCTTCACGCCGCCCCTGCGAGCCAGGCGGCGGATGGCGGGCTTCGTGATGCCCTGGATGTTGTCGCGCAACACCTTGCGGTGCCGCTTGGCGCCACCCTTGCCGAGCCCCTTTCCTCCCTTGCCGCGGCCTGTCATCCTTCCTTCCTTCCTCGGGCAAAGCAACAACGTGCACACACAAACAGCAGCTGCAGCGGCTGGCGAGTCGGCTACGGTCTGCGCCCAGCGCGCCCGCCGCCCCCCTATATAGACTCTGGCCCGCCCTCCCCCCACCACGCGCAACCGAGGGCATATAAGCGCAGCACGGAGGCGCGCGGGCCCGTTGTCAAGGCAGCACCGGACGCCGCGCCGCACCTAACCTCCACGCACGCCGCTCCGCTACCGCTACCGCTACCGCCATGGCCCGCACAAAGCAAACGGCCCGCAAGTCCACCGGCGGAAAGGCGCCGCGCAAACAGCTCGCCACCAAGGCGGCGAGGAAGAGCGCGCCCGCCACCGGAGGCGTCAAGAAGCCCCACCGCTACAGGCCGGGCACCGTCGCCCTGCGAGAAATCAGGCGCTACCAGAAGAGCACAGAGCTGCTCATCCGCAAGCTGCCATTCCAGCGCCTAGTGCGCGAGATCGCCCAGGACTTCAAGACCGACCTGCGCTTCCAGAGCTCCGCAGTCATGGCCCTGCAGGAGGCCAGCGAGGCCTACCTCGTCGGCCTCTTCGAAGACACCAACCTGTGCGCAATCCACGCCAAGCGCGTCACCATCATGCCCAAGGACATCCAGCTCGCGCGCCGCATCCGCGGCGAGCGCGCCTAAACCGCGCCGCGGCACCGCACCGCACAAACAAAAACGGCCCTTTTCAGGGCCACTAACGTCTCTCCGTCGCGAGCAAACTTTGTCGGTCGCCTGCCTCTCGCCCCGCAACCCAAAAACAAAAACCACCACTTCCCGTCCGTCCGCCACACCCGCTCACTCTGCCTGCCTGCTAGCAGCGCGCAACAATCACACATCATCCCTCCCCGGCGCTCAAAGCGCACAATGCCCAACGGCCGACGTCACACCGCACGGGTGGCTGGCCGGCCGCCGCCGCTTTCGTTTCGAAAACAAAAAAACCCGCACTCCACTCCGACGGCCAACGGCCAGGCAGGCGCGCTCGCTCGCTCTACACGCCACCGAAATCCCCGCCGACTCCTTCCGCATCTCAACGTGCCCCCCGTTGCAAAACATAACACACACACACACACACACACAAAGGAACAAAACAAAACAAAGACCAGACACGACTCGACAAGACAGACATCCGAGAAGAACGAACGCAGGCAAGCCAACCAACGTATTCAAACAAAACAACGTGACAGAAAACCAACCGTCGGCCGCCGCCACAAACACGGCGACAATCAACCACGACAACAACAACAACAACAACAACAACAACAACACCGCTTACCGCTACCGCCGCCCACACCCGCCACCGACCCCCGCAATCCAACCACCACGGCACGCAAACAGCATCCCCACGGGCATACAGAAACGCCAGACAGACACCCACACCAAACGCAACACGACAATCAAAACCTTCCCCGACGTGCTTTGATGGCCCTGAGAAGGGCCGTTTTGGGCCGCGCGTCTCTTGCGCGCCACTAGACGACGACGGGGGGTGGGGACGACGGAGTCAAGCGCCAAACCCTTCCTTTCCCATCTCTTTCTCCTCTACTCTACTTCTTCTTCTTGGGCGAAGCCTTCGCCTTAGACGGCGTCGTCGCCTTCTTCGGGCGCGGCGCCTTCGGCTTCTTCGTCGGAACCTTGGCGGCCTTCTTCGCCTTCGACGGCGACTTGGCCTTGGCCGGCTTGGCCGCAGCCGCCTTCTTCGCACCCGCGGGAGCGGCCGACGCCGCAGACGCCTTCTTGGCGGCGCCCGCCTTCCGACCGGTCGCCGCCTTCACGCCACCAGCCTTCTTTGCGCCGGCCGCACGGGCGCCCTTCTTCTCCTTGCTGGCCGGAGCGGCGCGCTTCTTCTTGGCACCGCCAGCACGAGCCTTGCCGCCCTCGGCCGCCCCCCCGCCGCCGGCGCCGGCAAGCTTGAACGAGCCGGACGCGCCCTTCCCCTTCGTCTGCACCAGCTCGCCCGCCACGACGGCCGACTTGAGGTACTTCTTGATAAACGGCGCCAGCTTCTCCGCGTCCAGCTTGTAGTGCGCGGCTATGTACTTCTTGATCGCCTGCAGCGACGACCCGCCGCGCTCCTTCAGACTCTTGATGGCGGCCGTCACCATCTCAGAGGTGCGCGGGTGCGCAGGCTTGGCGCGCGGCTTCTTCGCAGACGACGCAGACTTGGCCTTCTTCGTAGTGCCGGTGGCGGCGGGTGCCGCAGCAGTCTCGTTCGTAGCCGCCTGATCTGCCATTTCGACGACGCGCGTAACACACAGCGAGAGCGAGCGGGACGGCAGGCAGGCACGCAAGCACAGCACAGCAGCAGAGCAGAGAATCACAAGGCCCAGCCAGTGTCGCGGGCGGGCGCGGACGGCCGAGAGAGCGGCCGCCACTCTGCGCGCCGCCGCGCCGCGCCTCCCGCGCTTGCTACCGCCCAACGTCCGACAGCCTGTGCGGAGCAGCCCCAAACCTGCGCCACAACCGCCCGCGCCTTTCAAACCACCGAGGATGGGGCTACACACAGCCACACCACAGTCGCCAACCAGTCGCCACGGCAGCGCCGCAAACCACGGCCAAACTGCAGCTACCGCGCGCTACAGCCTGGGTCGGCCCGCCGAGAATCGCCGCCCCCGCCCAAATGCCGCCCCCACAGCCCCAGCCGACGACCCGCCACAATGGCCAAACCTTCGGCAAAACTCCCACACCGTCGCCGCGGCAGCCCGGCCAGCGCGGCCGGCGCCACAGCCACACAAGCCGAGGCGTGCGGCGATGACGGCCGTGCAAACGCGCCTCCGCCGCCCCATCGCCTTCCGTCGCCCTCCCGCCGTTTCCCGATCGGCCCGCAGCCGTCGGGCCACATCGCGCGCCGTCCTCCTCCTCTCGCCCGCCAACATTCACAGCCGTTTCTCAACAATTGCCCGCCGCAAACGGACGCCGCCTGCGCAACAGGCGCCGCCGCCCCTCGCCGCTTCCGACCCAACCCCTCGACCGAGGCAAACCGCAATCCGAATCTACAGACCAACCCAATCTGCCGTCAAGCACACACGACAGCCGACCTTACACGTTACGCGTTACACATTACGTTTACACGTCTACGTTAGGTTAGGTTAGGTGGACGTGGGTTAGGTTAAGGGGACTTGGGTTAGGTTAAGCGTCAAACTTAGGTTAAGCATTCAAACACGTCAGGCGTCAGAGGTTAGGTTAGGTTAGGTTAGGTTAGGTTACACGTTAGGTTAAGGGGTCGGTGCTAGGTTAAGAAGCGTCAAACGTAGGTTAAAAAAGCGTTCAAACGTGAGGCGTGAGCCGGACAGCTTACCTTACGTAGACGTTAGGGGCTCACAGGCTGAGCTCACCTCGCCACACCACAGGTTAGGTTAGGTTAGGTTCGGTTCGGTTCGGTTCGCTCGGCTCAGCGTAAAGCGCCGAGGTCAGGGTTACGTTCGTTCACCTTCGGGCGCCACACTTTCGGTTGAAAGGTCGCGACGGGACGACGTCGGCAGGCACGCCGCAAACGAACAAAAACGTACAGACGACGTCGGAAACCGCCGACAGACGGGGGAGCAGCACGACCACGACCAGACACCGAGCGCGAACGAGACACACGCGAACCACCCCCACCGGCCAAAGGGCACCACACAACAACCCAGAGCACCACGTGTCGACACCAGAGCAACCCGCCGCTCACGCGACATGGCTGGCACCGAAGGGCAACCGCCCGCAACTGCGCTTTCCGCGCCGGCCCGGATGCACGTCGTGCTACAACAACACCACTACCGTACACAGCCGCTGTTCACAACATCACTATCAATGGCGCGCCCGCGGCTCGCCGCCGTCGCAGTCGCAGCCCCAACGCCAGCACCTTTGCACCACCATTCACACGCACCGCAACACAGCTCGCCGACACAGCCGAACAAAACAAACACCACACAACAACAGCAACAACGCCGCCGCCTCTACTTGTGCCGGCGACCCACCCCGCCGATGGCGCACCTTTCGCCAGCCGGCAATCGACACACACGCACCCACCCACCGGGGCCCAGTGCAAAAAAAAAAAAAAAAAAAACACACAAAAACAAAAAAACCAAACAACACAAACGACACGGGAAGCGCACACCGCCACTTCGCGCGCACGCCACCAACCAGTCGTCGTCTCAAAATAACAAACACAAACAAAATAAACTAACAACTAGGGCAACACAAAACCAAAACGCCTCGCACGAACCGCCCACAAAAAGGACAAGCACACGCACAGCCTCTGCTGACGACCACGACGCAGCGGCACGCTGCTCCTGTCCCGCGCCCCGCGCCCCACTCGATTCACAACTCACGCGACACCGTCAACGACGGGCTCGCTTCCCGCAACCTACCACCTTTCCGCCACGACGCACAGCCCCAGCCCCACCCGACGACGCCCGTGGCAACGACTGCACTTTCACCACCGCCTCCCCCTTCCCCCCCCAAAACACACACACACACACACACACACACACACACACACACACACACAGCCAGCCAAAAACGCACTCGCGACCCACACATGCACGTGCATCGGCACACGCCAACCAGTCAACGTCGACAACCACACGCAAGGCTCGAAACGAAACCGGCGTCCTTCCACGTTGCCATCAAGCTACGCGACACAAGACACAAGGAACCAACACAACAGCCGGCCCCACTAATTCCCACTCTGACGCCGCAAAAAGCACACCGAAACCGCCAAACGCACGCACATTCCCCTTCGCACTGACACCACCGACCGGCTCGCTACCACACACCTCTCGGCAGCCGTTTCACGCCAATTCGCCACACCGCCCACACAGTCGACAAGCGCCCGCCCTGTACGGCACACGCAACGACGCAGCGCAGCAAAGGGCGCCCGCAACACATACCTCTCCGCCGCCCGACGCGCCAACCGCCACACCACACCGCCAGCCACTCGCAAATTGTGCACTGCCACCAGCCACACGTCCAACACGCCGCGCCGCCTCCGGCCGCCCGCCAGGGGGCGCTCACGTCCGCGACAACAGCGCGGCCCGCCGGGCCGGGCCGGGCCGGGCCGAACCGAACCGAGCCGCCGCTGCTCTGCACTCGGCACGGCCACACCCTGCTGCAGACCGGGCTCGTCCCTCTGTACGCGTCTGCCTGCGCATCAACACAACACGACCTTTTTTTTTTTCTCTCTACCGCCATCCCTCCTCCTCGCGTTTTACTCGTTGTTGCAGCAGCGGCGCACACCTACACATCCACAGCCCCAGCCGAGCCGGCCTCACCTCAGGGCCCGCCGCCAGCGTCTCCTCCTCGGGCACAGGTGCGGTGCTGTGGCCGCCCATCCAACCGCATTGCTGGCCGTCCAGCCACCAGGCGTTCCCACTGCCGCGAGCCACGCCGCGCACCGACCCTGCTGCAGAAAACGAAGCATAGCCAGAGACCGACCGATACACAAAGCAAGCCGTCGCCTCGCCTCTTGTCCTTCCTGCCTTCCTTCCGCCCCCGCCCTTCTCACACCACCGCCTCTCCACTTTCGCCCCCCCCCCCTCCTTTTTTTTTTTGTTTTCTTCTTTCTTTCTTTCTTTCTTTTGGCCCTCTCTCCTTCCCGCCATGGCGGTTACGGCACCGCCTGCAGCGGCAGATTTTTTGCGCCCACACGCCTACTCCTACCACCATTAACCTTGCCCTGCCCTGCCCTGCCCATCAACGTCGCAGTCGAACCGACGCTTGCCAACACACATTACGCGCCGCCGCCACAGCACCTTCCCTTCCCACAACACACCGACGTCATCACACGCACCCAAAACAGGGGCCACGACCGTGTTCCTCGCCCACTCCCATCCCGCACGGTACGCACATTCCCAACTACTACCGCGCACCCTCCCTTTCCAATCTGTGTGTCTCTGTGTCTGTGTCCTGTCCGCGCGTGACGCCTCCCAACATCCGCCGTCCCCCGTCCCGTTTTCGCCCCCATGCCGTCGTCGCGCCGCCTCCTCCCCGTCCACCGCCGCCCCTGTCCGCCCCGCACCACACCATACACCGCTGCTTGTCCCGGCCGTTGCCACCAAAGGCGCCGACCGCAAACGCGCCACGCCGCAGCCCCCGTGCGTCTCGCGCTCGCTTCCATCTCCGTGCCGACGCTGCCTCTCTTCCCACTCGCACTCGACCTCGACAACACAGTCTTTGGCTCCGCCACTGCGTGTTCCGGTGGTACGCACGCTGCAACACGTATGTATTCATTACCAGAGCGATGGCGAGGCATGACAGCATCTCTGTCTGACCAGAGAGTTCTTTATCGCTGCTAGTCGGCGCTTGGACCGCGCCAGACGACAGTAGTGGCACGCACCGGGTCGCCAGGAACAGTTGTTATATATATTGTAGCGCGAGTCGGGAGAGGTAGTAGTCGGTCGACAGTAGTAGCGGGTGGACGGTTGTACTGAGCGGGCGTCGGCGGCGTGCTCTGCTCGTCTCGCGACTCTGGTCACGGTTCGGGACGATGTATAGTATATTGTGTTATAATCAAAAGGTGGTGTGACGCTGCATTGCGCAAATCTGATAACGTATGTTCATTGTACTTATTTTGTTCAACAACAAAAGCCCCACTATTACTTTTTTTCTAAAGTAACTTTTGTCTCTTAACGAAAAACATTCACTTTTTAAAGACTACTTCCTATGGCATTTCCCTCCAAGGAGTGCAATTAATTACCAGCCAGCACTCATTCATTGCACACAGCTGTGTAAGGGGTATCTACAATTGAGGAGCGGATATAAATGCAATTTTTTGTTTTTTTTGTTTTTTTTTTTTGTGTGTGTGTGTTGTAACCTCCCAGCAAATTTTAAAATAATGGACAATGTTATTTACGGATGCCAATGGACATTGCGCTAATTGTAACCTCGCCCACAATGAGAGGTATTGAAAATGGCAACAAAAATGTGAAATTCGCAATCTGACTCAAATATAAAGTCTTCACACAACATTTAAAAAAGTCCGTTCAGTGACAAGAAACTTCAATTAAACCGAAATATCGGTCTTTGGCCCTGTGCAAAACAATCAGAATTAAAGTGTTACCTCCGAATAAATGGATGTCACATTTCTGCTCTGGTTGTTGCGCAGCGCTTGGAGGAACTGCATTGCAAATAGTAATATTCTCTTTTTTTGTGATTTTAGTGACATTTTTCTTCAAAGAAGTGGAATGAAATGTGAAGTGCAACGAACTCTTTAGTTCAATAAAAAATTAAATGTTTGAAAAATGCTTTTGAAATAAAAATTATTATTGGGGAACTTGTTGGAGAATAATTACAATAAATACAATTTTTCATTATCTAATGATTGTATTAATTAACAGTATACCTTATTCACCATCTTGACCAGTGTTGCCGACCGCCTACATCACACAACCGCACTCGGCTGCTACTACTGACCGACCGCTCTGCATGACGACTATTAGCGTACTGCACGCGACGACTACTGACAGAGTACAGCCCTCAACTACACAGAGCTACGGACTCGCAACGACTACTGACTGACTGACTGACTGACTGACTGACTGACTGAGAACCGCTCGCAACACGCGCAGTCCAGCGCAAACTCTCTGGTCACAGATGCTACAATGTCTCGCCATCGCTACTATGTTACATACGTGTTTCAGTGTCTTTTTCATTGGGGTAACGATCTTTGGCTCTTTTTATTCTGAATACAGGGCCAAAGGTCAACGCTGCTGCCCTTATACAATTTATCAGGTTTCATTATGTCTGTTGCAATGTTACATACGGTTCACTCTTTCATTAATATTATCGTTGGGTTTGTTTTGTAGGGACGTTAACATTCTGGCACATTTTTATTATCATCGGACTCTCTGCTATTTGTGCAGGGAGGTTATACCTGGGTCCATTTACATTTTAATATTGATAGACTTTTTGTTTTCTTTTTTGTTTCTTGTTGTTTTTCCTTCTTTTTTTTTGTTGTTTTTTTTTTTGTTTTGTTTTTCCCGCTCTCACCACCACCGCCGCATCACGCCTTCCGTTTTCTTGGTTTCTTTTCTGTTCTTCAACTGCTTCAACATCACCGCGCCCCATTTCCACACCACAGCCATCAGCCTCCAAGACGGGCGGGCGCAGTGTGCCATTTCCGGCGCACAAGCACACCCGTACGGTACTCTCCTCGCCCCCACGCCACCAACAACACAGCGACCACGCGGCTTTCAGGCACGGCACGGCACCGGCGAAATGCGCCGCCCCCGCCCCTCCGCGCATCCGTCCGTCTCGCCACGTTCACTGACAGCCGCGTCTGCGGCTACACCACGACAACCACAACACAACACCGCTCCCCTCCCTGGCAACTCACATTGTTTTTCTCCTCCTCTTTTGCACAAACCACAACGCCGAGCACAGGCGCAAGCCACCCACACCGCGCCCCTCCCCGTCCCGTCTTTGGCCGCCGCTCCTCGTTTCCTCGTTTGCCCCCTCCCATCTCCCGAAATGCCATGCCATGCCAGCAGCGTTACGCATGCCCCTCCCCTGTCCACACAACACTACCGCCTAACGAACAGCCTTTTCCGGGCCACATCCAGGGCACGCCCACCTCCAAACACTGCCAATTCACGGACACACACACACACACACACACACTCACTTTCTCGACACCTTTCTGTACGGAGGGTGCGTCATCTCGACCGTGACAGAGTGACGGCAACTATCGACGATCCATTTCCCCCCACTGGTAAAACATGTCCACTAACACCTACATACATCATTCAAGTACACAGACAATAGCATACACACAATGGGAGGGCACACGAACATGGACGGCACGGCACTGTCATACACTCTTCCTCAGAACCATATCAACAAACGTTACGTACATCCGGGAAAGCGAAAGCGAAAGCCCAATGCAGCCGTCAAAGGTAACGTTCACCACGGCAGACACTTGCAGCCGCGCCGCCGTTAAACGCATTTCAGTGCGGCTCCAATACGCCTCCGACACGGGAACGTTCCGTTGCTCTACGAATGCGTTTCTCCCCTTTTTCCCTTCCTCTCTCTTTTGCCCCCCCTCCTTGCACTCTTGCCTCATTCCTCACGTTCTGCCCAGACATTCGACCGATCAAAGTCAACCTTTCGTTACCGTTCTCAGCGCGACGGTGTACAACAGTATGACGGGTGTGCCCAAGACTTCGGTTCAGTTGCGTGACGCCGGTCTATCGCGCCGATCGACAGTTACTCAGGGGGCGACGCATCGGACCACGTCACCGACACACAAAACACTTTCAAACAAACAAATACATACCGGATGGACACAGACAAACACGTGTACAGACATTCGCCAAACAAACGACCGCCGCCGTCGTCGTCTAGCGTGCATCTTGAATGACGACATCGGTGTGCGTGCGTCGTACGCAATCAGTCAGACACGGCTATCAAACATCAGAGTCGAATGGTACATCATCGTGCGTGTCGCCGTACACGTACAGTACAATACAACAACAATGCGTCTTAATGGCACGTTCATTTCAACGTCACTCACACACCTCCACGCTGCAGTTACGTCGCACCATTGTCAAACTCGGCGTACAGCAAAGGGAATAGTGGGCGGCAAAAAAAAAACCAAACAAAAACATTTCACATTTCACCCTCGCCATGTATGATGTGCAAAAAAACAAACCCGCAAACGGCCGTCGTTACGGTGACACAAAAGTCGCCGATCACACTGTCCCCCCTCGCAGACGGGTAACACACACACACACACACACACACACCAACAACACCAATGGGTCAAAAACCACGCCAACGAGGCGTGCCACCATTCCACGCCACGGCGACCAACCTCGTGGCCGTACCCCGCGCAACACGCTTTGACGCGCCCCCCCCCCCCACCCACAATCAAAATGCACACATACATCACAGCCGTCCACACAAACAACAACAACAATTCCGCCCTTCCCGCAAAAGGCAAGTTGGTGGCCCTGAAAAGGGCCGTTTTGCCGCTCTCGCAACGGAGGAGCCTTCTCTCTCCATCCTTCCTTCCATTCCAGAGCCACCTCCTTACTTGGAGCTCGTGTACTTGGTCACCGCCTTCGTGCCCTCGCTCACGGCGTGCTTGGCCAGCTCGCCAGGCAGCAACAGCCGCACAGCGGTCTGGATCTCGCGGGACGTGATGGTCGAGCGCTTGTTGTAGTGCGCCAGGCGAGACGCCTCGGCCGCAATGCGCTCGAAAATGTCGTTCACGAAGCTGTTCATGATGCTCATCGCCTTCGACGAGATGCCCGTGTCAGGGTGCACCTGCTTCAGCACCTTGTAGATGTAGATGGCATAGCTCTCCTTCCTCTTGCGCTTCTTCTTCTTGTCGCCCTTCGAAATGTTCTTCTGCGCCTTGCCAGCCTTCTTGGCGGCCTTCCCGCTAGTCTTGGGCGGCATCTCGAACCAACGTACGGCAGCAGCAACACCAGTAGCAAGCGCTCCGCTCTAGTCAGCGTCTCCCCACACAGTGGCACCCGCCGCCAGCCGCCGCCGCACCTTTACCAGCTCGCCCTGTTGCGGCCGCCGACCAATGGGGCGCGCGCGCAACCGGCCGCCGCACCCGAGCCCATAAAGCACCCCCACCCCGGCTGCGCCGGCACGCACTCCGCTGCTCGACTCGCTGCCGCTCGCACCGGTCGTTTTTCGTTTCCGTTTCGTGTGCACCGTCGCTAGCCCATCGCCATGTCCGGACGCGGAAAGGGAGGCAAAGTCAAGGGCAAGTCAAAGTCCCGCTCAAGCAGGGCTGGGCTCCAGTTCCCGGTCGGCAGAATCCACCGCCTCCTGCGCAAGGGAAACTACGCAGAGCGCGTCGGCGCCGGGGCCCCCGTCTACCTCGCCGCCGTCATGGAGTACCTCGCGGCTGAGGTGCTCGAGCTGGCCGGAAACGCGGCCCGCGACAACAAGAAGACGCGCATCATCCCGCGCCACCTGCAGCTTGCCATCCGCAACGACGAGGAGCTCAACAAGCTCCTGTCGGGCGTCACCATCGCACAGGGTGGTGTCCTGCCCAACATCCAGGCCGTCCTGCTGCCAAAGAAGACCGAGAAGAAGGCCTAAAGGAGGCCAGGCAATCGCAGCGCCGCGTGCTCCCCTGCACGCAACGCGCTTTGCCGGCTCGGCCCACAACAATCGGCCCTTTTCAGGGCCACCACACAAACCTACGTCCAAAGCAAAATTTCAGTCGTCCTCGCCGCACCTTGTTTTGTTTTAACTTTGCACAGCCGCCGCCGGCGCACGTCCGCCATCTTGTCGTCCACACAGCCCGTGTGGCCCAACACACACACACACACACACACATTTTGCACCGTCGCAGTCGCCTTCCAAACCGACAACGGCAGCAATAATGACCATTGTTAAAGGGAGGCGTGTCGACACACCGCCCTCCACTCCCGCGCGCAACGGCCGTCGACACGAACGAAACAGCTGATCCGGCCGCCTATGCCCACACGCCTTGCCTCGGAAACCCCAACGCCGCCGCAAACAAACACACAGAGACAAACCACGCAAGCAAATAATCACCGCCTCTCGCACAACAACACACAGCCCGCCATCTCCGTCGCGATCGATACAAAGACACACAATAACAAACACACAAACGAAGCAGCTCCACACACAGCCAGCCACATGACACGTTTCCTTTCCTTCTCCCCTCCCAGTCACATCACGTCGCTCAAACGGAAAGAAACAAACAAACAAACAACACAGCGCACACACGCAGCAACAACACAGACTCTTTCGCACTTTTCAACTTCCGAACAGTGTGGTGGCCCTGAAAAGGGCCGTTTTCTAGTCTCTCCCACCCACAAGCACGGCCGCGGGAAGGCCAGCGCCCGCTGCGACGCAGCCTAACCGCCGAAACCGTACAGGGTGCGCCCCTGCCTCTTCAGGGCGTACACCACGTCCATGGCCGTCACAGTCTTGCGCTTGGCGTGCTCAGTGTACGTCACCGCGTCGCGGATCACGTTCTCCAGGAACACCTTCAGCACCCCGCGGGTCTCCTCGTAGATCAGACCAGAGATGCGCTTCACGCCGCCCCTGCGAGCCAGGCGGCGGATGGCGGGCTTCGTGATGCCCTGGATGTTGTCGCGCAACACCTTGCGGTGCCGCTTGGCGCCACCCTTGCCGAGCCCCTTTCCTCCCTTGCCGCGGCCTGTCATCCTTCCTTCCTTCCTCGGGCAAAGCAACAACGTGCACACACAAACAGCAGCTGCAGCGGCTGGCGAGTCGGCTACGGTCTGCGCCCAGCGCTCGCTCGCTCGCTCGCTCGAAAATCACGGACCTCCTCAGTCCGGAGATGGTGGAGGCTAAGCAGTAGTGCTGCTGTTCCTCCTTAACTCCTCTGTTGTCGTACTTCTTTTGGCCTCTAGTTGGAATGTGCCTCGGCTACCTCGCTGATTTTTGGCCAGCGAAGTAGTTGTTTATCTCTATGTCTTCTGGGGCAGGCTGACGCCTGCCAGAGCGCCACTCCTCCATCACCCACTTCTGTGTGACCCGGCAGAGGTGTTGCCAGTCCGAAGGGGTGAAGATGGGGCGGCTATTGAGCCGAATCAGCTCCTTCTTCGTTACTGCCTCACGCAACATGTCACGCATGAGCGTGAGATCGCACGGTACGTGAGGCAGTGGTGGCTTCGCGCGCGCCGGCGTGAAGGGGTATGGGTTGTCCCCGTGAGGGTACGACCCGTCCTTCAGCGACGCCGCGATCTTCTTTAGGAAGGGCTGCACGCTCCGCTCGTCTGGGAGCGGGAGGGGCAGCTCTTCGTCTGTTGCCGCTTCTTCAGCTTGCGAGGAAGCGGTCTCCGGCATGTTGGGTAGAGGGATGTCCAGGTCCGGGAGCTGGAATTTCCCGCCTGGGCCATGTAGAGTCGCGAAAACCTGCAGCATAGAGTCCAGGCTGTACTCCGCAGGGAGCGGCCGGCATTGTGTCTCCGCCGCAGCAGCTGGGGGTGTCTCCGTGTGCGTCCCTTCGTCGTGTGCCCGCGGCTCGGTCTCCGCGTCAGGAGGGAGAGCGGGCTGCTCCACTTCCATGTCCGTCGGTGCCTCCGCGCCGCCCGTCACCTCAACTGGCGGCTCGGGTGGCACCGTCTGGGTGGAGGCGTCGACCCCCGCTGGGCGACTCGCAGTGGAGCTGGCGTTGGTGGCAGACGTCTTCTTGAGGACCCGCAGCTCCTCACGCAGCTGTTGCAGCTGGCGGTGAACAGCCACGAGTTCCTCCCTCATGGCGGCCCTTTCGGCCGCAAGGGCGGTGTGGAAGACGGTCAGTGCGTCGTCCGTGGTGGCTTCGCGACGGCATGGTCCACCGTCCCCACGGGAGCGGGGGGGTGGGACGTCCGTCTCGACGCCAGGTACCTCGGCAGGGCGTGGGGCGGCCATCCTGCTTCTGTAGCCCCGCACGTAGGCGCAGCTGCGCGAGTTTGCGGCGTGGGCACCGCCGCAGTTCACGCACTTGGCAGCCGCGTCGCGGGGCTTGGTGCAGTTTCGCGTGTCGTGTGCCTCGGCACACTTCAGACACGCAAAAGTGCCCCTGCACACTTTAGCGATGTGCCCCATCCTCTGGCACTTGAAGCATTGTTGCTCGGTGCTCTTCTTCTTCTTGTGGCGCCGACTGCGTCCGCGGTCCGTCCCGATCGCATCGACCAGGAGTTCCAGCGCGGCCGCAATCTTGCTGCCCTTCCTGCGTCCAGCCATGATCGCTCGTCTGCGTGTAGAGATGCGTGCGCGCCGGCGTCTCCAGCGCGTCTCACTACGGCTGCGGTCTCTGCGCCCAGCGCGCCCGCCGCCCCCCTATATAGACTCTGGCCCGCCCTCCCCCCACCACGCGCAACCGAGGGCATATAAGCGCAGCACGGAGGCGCGCGGGCCCGTTGTCAAGGCAGCACCGGACGCCGCGCCGCACCTAACCTCCACGCACGCCGCTCCGCTACCGCTACCGCTACCGCCATGGCCCGCACAAAGCAAACGGCCCGCAAGTCCACCGGCGGAAAGGCGCCGCGCAAACAGCTCGCCACCAAGGCGGCGAGGAAGAGCGCGCCCGCCACCGGAGGCGTCAAGAAGCCCCACCGCTACAGGCCGGGCACCGTCGCCCTGCGAGAAATCAGGCGCTACCAGAAGAGCACAGAGCTGCTCATCCGCAAGCTGCCATTCCAGCGCCTAGTGCGCGAGATCGCCCAGGACTTCAAGACCGACCTGCGCTTCCAGAGCTCCGCAGTCATGGCCCTGCAGGAGGCCAGCGAGGCCTACCTCGTCGGCCTCTTCGAAGACACCAACCTGTGCGCAATCCACGCCAAGCGCGTCACCATCATGCCCAAGGACATCCAGCTCGCGCGCCGCATCCGCGGCGAGCGCGCCTAAACCGCGCCGCGGCACCGCACCGCACAAACAAAAACGGCCCTTTTCAGGGCCACTAACGTCTCTCCGTCGCGAGCAAACTTTGTCGGTCGCCTGCCTCTCGCCCCGCAACCCAAAAACAAAAACCACCACTTCCCGTCCGTCCGCCACACCCGCTCACTCTGCCTGCCTGCTAGCAGCGCGCAACAATCACACATCATCCCTCCCCGGCGCTCAAAGCGCACAATGCCCAACGGCCGACGTCACACCGCACGGGTGGCTGGCCGGCCGCCGCCGCTTTCGTTTCGAAAACAAAAAAACCCGCACTCCACTCCGACGGCCAACGGCCAGGCAGGCGCGCTCGCTCGCTCTACACGCCACCGAAATCCCCGCCGACTCCTTCCGCATCTCAACGTGCCCCCCGTTGCAAAACATAACACACACACACACACACACACAAAGGAACAAAACAAAACAAAGACCAGACACGACTCGACAAGACAGACATCCGAGAAGAACGAACGCAGGCAAGCCAACCAACGTATTCAAACAAAACAACGTGACAGAAAACCAACCGTCGGCCGCCGCCACAAACACGGCGACAATCAACCACGACAACAACAACAACAACAACAACAACAACAACACCGCTTACCGCTACCGCCGCCCACACCCGCCACCGACCCCCGCAATCCAACCACCACGGCACGCAAACAGCATCCCCACGGGCATACAGAAACGCCAGACAGACACCCACACCAAACGCAACACGACAATCAAAACCTTCCCCGACGTGCTTTGATGGCCCTGAGAAGGGCCGTTTTGGGCCGCGCGTCTCTTGCGCGCCACTAGACGACGACGGGGGGTGGGGACGACGGAGTCAAGCGCCAAACCCTTCCTTTCCCATCTCTTTCTCCTCTACTCTACTTCTTCTTCTTGGGCGAAGCCTTCGCCTTAGACGGCGTCGTCGCCTTCTTCGGGCGCGGCGCCTTCGGCTTCTTCGTCGGAACCTTGGCGGCCTTCTTCGCCTTCGACGGCGACTTGGCCTTGGCCGGCTTGGCCGCAGCCGCCTTCTTCGCACCCGCGGGAGCGGCCGACGCCGCAGACGCCTTCTTGGCGGCGCCCGCCTTCCGACCGGTCGCCGCCTTCACGCCACCAGCCTTCTTTGCGCCGGCCGCACGGGCGCCCTTCTTCTCCTTGCTGGCCGGAGCGGCGCGCTTCTTCTTGGCACCGCCAGCACGAGCCTTGCCGCCCTCGGCCGCCCCCCCGCCGCCGGCGCCGGCAAGCTTGAACGAGCCGGACGCGCCCTTCCCCTTCGTCTGCACCAGCTCGCCCGCCACGACGGCCGACTTGAGGTACTTCTTGATAAACGGCGCCAGCTTCTCCGCGTCCAGCTTGTAGTGCGCGGCTATGTACTTCTTGATCGCCTGCAGCGACGACCCGCCGCGCTCCTTCAGACTCTTGATGGCGGCCGTCACCATCTCAGAGGTGCGCGGGTGCGCAGGCTTGGCGCGCGGCTTCTTCGCAGACGACGCAGACTTGGCCTTCTTCGTAGTGCCGGTGGCGGCGGGTGCCGCAGCAGTCTCGTTCGTAGCCGCCTGATCTGCCATTTCGACGACGCGCGTAACACACAGCGAGAGCGAGCGGGACGGCAGGCAGGCACGCAAGCACAGCACAGCAGCAGAGCAGAGAATCACAAGGCCCAGCCAGTGTCGCGGGCGGGCGCGGACGGCCGAGAGAGCGGCCGCCACTCTGCGCGCCGCCGCGCCGCGCCTCCCGCGCTTGCTACCGCCCAACGTCCGACAGCCTGTGCGGAGCAGCCCCAAACCTGCGCCACAACCGCCCGCGCCTTTCAAACCACCGAGGATGGGGCTACACACAGCCACACCACAGTCGCCAACCAGTCGCCACGGCAGCGCCGCAAACCACGGCCAAACTGCAGCTACCGCGCGCTACAGCCTGGGTCGGCCCGCCGAGAATCGCCGCCCCCGCCCAAATGCCGCCCCCACAGCCCCAGCCGACGACCCGCCACAATGGCCAAACCTTCGGCAAAACTCCCACACCGTCGCCGCGGCAGCCCGGCCAGCGCGGCCGGCGCCACAGCCACACAAGCCGAGGCGTGCGGCGATGACGGCCGTGCAAACGCGCCTCCGCCGCCCCATCGCCTTCCGTCGCCCTCCCGCCGTTTCCCGATCGGCCCGCAGCCGTCGGGCCACATCGCGCGCCGTCCTCCTCCTCTCGCCCGCCAACATTCACAGCCGTTTCTCAACAATTGCCCGCCGCAAACGGACGCCGCCTGCGCAACAGGCGCCGCCGCCCCTCGCCGCTTCCGACCCAACCCCTCGACCGAGGCAAACCGCAATCCGAATCTACAGACCAACCCAATCTGCCGTCAAGCACACACGACAGCCGACCTTACACGTTACGCGTTACACATTACGTTTACACGTCTACGTTAGGTTAGGTTAGGTGGACGTGGGTTAGGTTAAGGGGACTTGGGTTAGGTTAAGCGTCAAACTTAGGTTAAGCATTCAAACACGTCAGGCGTCAGAGGTTAGGTTAGGTTAGGTTAGGTTAGGTTACACGTTAGGTTAAGGGGTCGGTGCTAGGTTAAGAAGCGTCAAACGTAGGTTAAAAAAGCGTTCAAACGTGAGGCGTGAGCCGGACAGCTTACCTTACGTAGACGTTAGGGGCTCACAGGCTGAGCTCACCTCGCCACACCACAGGTTAGGTTAGGTTAGGTTCGGTTCGGTTCGGTTCGCTCGGCTCAGCGTAAAGCGCCGAGGTCAGGGTTACGTTCGTTCACCTTCGGGCGCCACACTTTCGGTTGAAAGGTCGCGACGGGACGACGTCGGCAGGCACGCCGCAAACGAACAAAAACGTACAGACGACGTCGGAAACCGCCGACAGACGGGGGAGCAGCACGACCACGACCAGACACCGAGCGCGAACGAGACACACGCGAACCACCCCCACCGGCCAAAGGGCACCACACAACAACCCAGAGCACCACGTGTCGACACCAGAGCAACCCGCCGCTCACGCGACATGGCTGGCACCGAAGGGCAACCGCCCGCAACTGCGCTTTCCGCGCCGGCCCGGATGCACGTCGTGCTACAACAACACCACTACCGTACACAGCCGCTGTTCACAACATCACTATCAATGGCGCGCCCGCGGCTCGCCGCCGTCGCAGTCGCAGCCCCAACGCCAGCACCTTTGCACCACCATTCACACGCACCGCAACACAGCTCGCCGACACAGCCGAACAAAACAAACACCACACAACAACAGCAACAACGCCGCCGCCTCTACTTGTGCCGGCGACCCACCCCGCCGATGGCGCACCTTTCGCCAGCCGGCAATCGACACACACGCACCCACCCACCGGGGCCCAGTGCAAAAAAAAAAAAAAAAAAAACACACAAAAACAAAAAAACCAAACAACACAAACGACACGGGAAGCGCACACCGCCACTTCGCGCGCACGCCACCAACCAGTCGTCGTCTCAAAATAACAAACACAAACAAAATAAACTAACAACTAGGGCAACACAAAACCAAAACGCCTCGCACGAACCGCCCACAAAAAGGACAAGCACACGCACAGCCTCTGCTGACGACCACGACGCAGCGGCACGCTGCTCCTGTCCCGCGCCCCGCGCCCCACTCGATTCACAACTCACGCGACACCGTCAACGACGGGCTCGCTTCCCGCAACCTACCACCTTTCCGCCACGACGCACAGCCCCAGCCCCACCCGACGACGCCCGTGGCAACGACTGCACTTTCACCACCGCCTCCCCCTTCCCCCCCCAAAACACACACACACACACACACACACACACACACACACACACACAGCCAGCCAAAAACGCACTCGCGACCCACACATGCACGTGCATCGGCACACGCCAACCAGTCAACGTCGACAACCACACGCAAGGCTCGAAACGAAACCGGCGTCCTTCCACGTTGCCATCAAGCTACGCGACACAAGACACAAGGAACCAACACAACAGCCGGCCCCACTAATTCCCACTCTGACGCCGCAAAAAGCACACCGAAACCGCCAAACGCACGCACATTCCCCTTCGCACTGACACCACCGACCGGCTCGCTACCACACACCTCTCGGCAGCCGTTTCACGCCAATTCGCCACACCGCCCACACAGTCGACAAGCGCCCGCCCTGTACGGCACACGCAACGACGCAGCGCAGCAAAGGGCGCCCGCAACACATACCTCTCCGCCGCCCGACGCGCCAACCGCCACACCACACCGCCAGCCACTCGCAAATTGTGCACTGCCACCAGCCACACGTCCAACACGCCGCGCCGCCTCCGGCCGCCCGCCAGGGGGCGCTCACGTCCGCGACAACAGCGCGGCCCGCCGGGCCGGGCCGGGCCGGGCCGAACCGAACCGAGCCGCCGCTGCTCTGCACTCGGCACGGCCACACCCTGCTGCAGACCGGGCTCGTCCCTCTGTACGCGTCTGCCTGCGCATCAACACAACACGACCTTTTTTTTTTTCTCTCTACCGCCATCCCTCCTCCTCGCGTTTTACTCGTTGTTGCAGCAGCGGCGCACACCTACACATCCACAGCCCCAGCCGAGCCGGCCTCACCTCAGGGCCCGCCGCCAGCGTCTCCTCCTCGGGCACAGGTGCGGTGCTGTGGCCGCCCATCCAACCGCATTGCTGGCCGTCCAGCCACCAGGCGTTCCCACTGCCGCGAGCCACGCCGCGCACCGACCCTGCTGCAGAAAACGAAGCATAGCCAGAGACCGACCGATACACAAAGCAAGCCGTCGCCTCGCCTCTTGTCCTTCCTGCCTTCCTTCCGCCCCCGCCCTTCTCACACCACCGCCTCTCCACTTTCGCCCCCCCCCCCCCCTCCTTTTTTTTTTTTGTTTTCTTCTTTCTTTCTTTCTTTCTTTTGGCCCTCTCTCCTTCCCGCCATGGCGGTTACGGCACCGCCTGCAGCGGCAGATTTTTTGCGCCCACACGCCTACTCCTACCACCATTAACCTTGCCCTGCCCTGCCCTGCCCATCAACGTCGCAGTCGAACCGACGCTTGCCAACACACATTACGCGCCGCCGCCACAGCACCTTCCCTTCCCACAACACACCGACGTCATCACACGCACCCAAAACAGGGGCCACGACCGTGTTCCTCGCCCACTCCCATCCCGCACGGTACGCACATTCCCAACTACTACCGCGCACCCTCCCTTTCCAATCTGTGTGTCTCTGTGTCTGTGTCCTGTCCGCGCGTGACGCCTCCCAACATCCGCCGTCCCCCGTCCCGTTTTCGCCCCCATGCCGTCGTCGCGCCGCCTCCTCCCCGTCCACCGCCGCCCCTGTCCGCCCCGCACCACACCATACACCGCTGCTTGTCCCGGCCGTTGCCACCAAAGGCGCCGACCGCAAACGCGCCACGCCGCAGCCCCCGTGCGTCTCGCGCTCGCTTCCATCTCCGTGCCGACGCTGCCTCTCTTCCCACTCGCACTCGACCTCGACAACACAGTCTTTGGCTCCGCCACTGCGTGTTCCGGTGGTACGCACGCTGCAACACGTATGTATTCATTACCAGAGCGATGGCGAGGCATGACAGCATCTCTGTCTGACCAGAGAGTTCTTTATCGCTGCTAGTCGGCGCTTGGACCGCGCCAGACGACAGTAGTGGCACGCACCGGGTCGCCAGGAACAGTTGTTATATATATTGTAGCGCGAGTCGGGAGAGGTAGTAGTCGGTCGACAGTAGTAGCGGGTGGACGGTTGTACTGAGCGGGCGTCGGCGGCGTGCTCTGCTCGTCTCGCGACTCTGGTCACGGTTCGGGACGATGTATAGTATATTGTGTTATAATCAAAAGGTGGTGTGACGCTGCATTGCGCAAATCTGATAACGTATGTTCATTGTACTTATTTTGTTCAACAACAAAAGCCCCACTATTACTTTTTTTCTAAAGTAACTTTTGTCTCTTAACGAAAAACATTCACTTTTTAAAGACTACTTCCTATGGCATTTCCCTCCAAGGAGTGCAATTAATTACCAGCCAGCACTCATTCATTGCACACAGCTGTGTAAGGGGTATCTACAATTGAGGAGCGGATATAAATGCAATTTTTTGTTTTTTTTGTTTTTTTTTTTTGTGTGTGTGTGTTGTAACCTCCCAGCAAATTTTAAAATAATGGACAATGTTATTTACGGATGCCAATGGACATTGCGCTAATTGTAACCTCGCCCACAATGAGAGGTATTGAAAATGGCAACAAAAATGTGAAATTCGCAATCTGACTCAAATATAAAGTCTTCACACAACATTTAAAAAAGTCCGTTCAGTGACAAGAAACTTCAATTAAACCGAAATATCGGTCTTTGGCCCTGTGCAAAACAATCAGAATTAAAGTGTTACCTCCGAATAAATGGATGTCACATTTCTGCTCTGGTTGTTGCGCAGCGCTTGGAGGAACTGCATTGCAAATAGTAATATTCTCTTTTTTTGTGATTTTAGTGACATTTTTCTTCAAAGAAGTGGAATGAAATGTGAAGTGCAACGAACTCTTTAGTTCAATAAAAAATTAAATGTTTGAAAAATGCTTTTGAAATAAAAATTATTATTGGGGAACTTGTTGGAGAATAATTACAATAAATACAATTTTTCATTATCTAATGATTGTATTAATTAACAGTATACCTTATTCACCATCTTGACCAGTGTTGCCGACCGCCTACATCACACAACCGCACTCGGCTGCTACTACTGACCGACCGCTCTGCATGACGACTATTAGCGTACTGCACGCGACGACTACTGACAGAGTACAGCCCTCAACTACACAGAGCTACGGACTCGCAACGACTACTGACTGACTGACTGACTGACTGACTGACTGACTGAGAACCGCTCGCAACACGCGCAGTCCAGCGCAAACTCTCTGGTCACAGATGCTACAATGTCTCGCCATCGCTACTATGTTACATACGTGTTTCAGTGTCTTTTTCATTGGGGTAACGATCTTTGGCTCTTTTTATTCTGAATACAGGGCCAAAGGTCAACGCTGCTGCCCTTATACAATTTATCAGGTTTCATTATGTCTGTTGCAATGTTACATACGGTTCACTCTTTCATTAATATTATCGTTGGGTTTGTTTTGTAGGGACGTTAACATTCTGGCACATTTTTATTATCATCGGACTCTCTGCTATTTGTGCAGGGAGGTTATACCTGGGTCCATTTACATTTTAATATTGATAGACTTTTTGTTTTCTTTTTTGTTTCTTGTTGTTTTTCCTTCTTTTTTTTTGTTGTTTTTTTTTTTGTTTTGTTTTTCCCGCTCTCACCACCACCGCCGCATCACGCCTTCCGTTTTCTTGGTTTCTTTTCTGTTCTTCAACTGCTTCAACATCACCGCGCCCCATTTCCACACCACAGCCATCAGCCTCCAAGACGGGCGGGCGCAGTGTGCCATTTCCGGCGCACAAGCACACCCGTACGGTACTCTCCTCGCCCCCACGCCACCAACAACACAGCGACCACGCGGCTTTCAGGCACGGCACGGCACCGGCGAAATGCGCCGCCCCCGCCCCTCCGCGCATCCGTCCGTCTCGCCACGTTCACTGACAGCCGCGTCTGCGGCTACACCACGACAACCACAACACAACACCGCTCCCCTCCCTGGCAACTCACATTGTTTTTCTCCTCCTCTTTTGCACAAACCACAACGCCGAGCACAGGCGCAAGCCACCCACACCGCGCCCCTCCCCGTCCCGTCTTTGGCCGCCGCTCCTCGTTTCCTCGTTTGCCCCCTCCCATCTCCCGAAATGCCATGCCATGCCAGCAGCGTTACGCATGCCCCTCCCCTGTCCACACAACACTACCGCCTAACGAACAGCCTTTTCCGGGCCACATCCAGGGCACGCCCACCTCCAAACACTGCCAATTCACGGACACACACACACACACACACACACTCACTTTCTCGACACCTTTCTGTACGGAGGGTGCGTCATCTCGACCGTGACAGAGTGACGGCAACTATCGACGATCCATTTCCCCCCACTGGTAAAACATGTCCACTAACACCTACATACATCATTCAAGTACACAGACAATAGCATACACACAATGGGAGGGCACACGAACATGGACGGCACGGCACTGTCATACACTCTTCCTCAGAACCATATCAACAAACGTTACGTACATCCGGGAAAGCGAAAGCGAAAGCCCAATGCAGCCGTCAAAGGTAACGTTCACCACGGCAGACACTTGCAGCCGCGCCGCCGTTAAACGCATTTCAGTGCGGCTCCAATACGCCTCCGACACGGGAACGTTCCGTTGCTCTACGAATGCGTTTCTCCCCTTTTTCCCTTCCTCTCTCTTTTGCCCCCCCTCCTTGCACTCTTGCCTCATTCCTCACGTTCTGCCCAGACATTCGACCGATCAAAGTCAACCTTTCGTTACCGTTCTCAGCGCGACGGTGTACAACAGTATGACGGGTGTGCCCAAGACTTCGGTTCAGTTGCGTGACGCCGGTCTATCGCGCCGATCGACAGTTACTCAGGGGGCGACGCATCGGACCACGTCACCGACACACAAAACACTTTCAAACAAACAAATACATACCGGATGGACACAGACAAACACGTGTACAGACATTCGCCAAACAAACGACCGCCGCCGTCGTCGTCTAGCGTGCATCTTGAATGACGACATCGGTGTGCGTGCGTCGTACGCAATCAGTCAGACACGGCTATCAAACATCAGAGTCGAATGGTACATCATCGTGCGTGTCGCCGTACACGTACAGTACAATACAACAACAATGCGTCTTAATGGCACGTTCATTTCAACGTCACTCACACACCTCCACGCTGCAGTTACGTCGCACCATTGTCAAACTCGGCGTACAGCAAAGGGAATAGTGGGCGGCAAAAAAAAAACCAAACAAAAACATTTCACATTTCACCCTCGCCATGTATGATGTGCAAAAAAACAAACCCGCAAACGGCCGTCGTTACGGTGACACAAAAGTCGCCGATCACACTGTCCCCCCTCGCAGACGGGTAACACACACACACACACACACACACACACCAACAACACCAATGGGTCAAAAACCACGCCAACGAGGCGTGCCACCATTCCACGCCACGGCGACCAACCTCGTGGCCGTACCCCGCGCAACACGCTTTGACGCGCCCCCCCCCCCCCCACCCACAATCAAAATGCACACATACATCACAGCCGTCCACACAAACAACAACAACAATTCCGCCCTTCCCGCAAAAGGCAAGTTGGTGGCCCTGAAAAGGGCCGTTTTGCCGCTCTCGCAACGGAGGAGCCTTCTCTCTCCATCCTTCCTTCCATTCCAGAGCCACCTCCTTACTTGGAGCTCGTGTACTTGGTCACCGCCTTCGTGCCCTCGCTCACGGCGTGCTTGGCCAGCTCGCCAGGCAGCAACAGCCGCACAGCGGTCTGGATCTCGCGGGACGTGATGGTCGAGCGCTTGTTGTAGTGCGCCAGGCGAGACGCCTCGGCCGCAATGCGCTCGAAAATGTCGTTCACGAAGCTGTTCATGATGCTCATCGCCTTCGACGAGATGCCCGTGTCAGGGTGCACCTGCTTCAGCACCTTGTAGATGTAGATGGCATAGCTCTCCTTCCTCTTGCGCTTCTTCTTCTTGTCGCCCTTCGAAATGTTCTTCTGCGCCTTGCCAGCCTTCTTGGCGGCCTTCCCGCTAGTCTTGGGCGGCATCTCGAACCAACGTACGGCAGCAGCAACACCAGTAGCAAGCGCTCCGCTCTAGTCAGCGTCTCCCCACACAGTGGCACCCGCCGCCAGCCGCCGCCGCACCTTTACCAGCTCGCCCTGTTGCGGCCGCCGACCAATGGGGCGCGCGCGCAACCGGCCGCCGCACCCGAGCCCATAAAGCACCCCCACCCCGGCTGCGCCGGCACGCACTCCGCTGCTCGACTCGCTGCCGCTCGCACCGGTCGTTTTTCGTTTCCGTTTCGTGTGCACCGTCGCTAGCCCATCGCCATGTCCGGACGCGGAAAGGGAGGCAAAGTCAAGGGCAAGTCAAAGTCCCGCTCAAGCAGGGCTGGGCTCCAGTTCCCGGTCGGCAGAATCCACCGCCTCCTGCGCAAGGGAAACTACGCAGAGCGCGTCGGCGCCGGGGCCCCCGTCTACCTCGCCGCCGTCATGGAGTACCTCGCGGCTGAGGTGCTCGAGCTGGCCGGAAACGCGGCCCGCGACAACAAGAAGACGCGCATCATCCCGCGCCACCTGCAGCTTGCCATCCGCAACGACGAGGAGCTCAACAAGCTCCTGTCGGGCGTCACCATCGCACAGGGTGGTGTCCTGCCCAACATCCAGGCCGTCCTGCTGCCAAAGAAGACCGAGAAGAAGGCCTAAAGGAGGCCAGGCAATCGCAGCGCCGCGTGCTCCCCTGCACGCAACGCGCTTTGCCGGCTCGGCCCACAACAATCGGCCCTTTTCAGGGCCACCACACAAACCTACGTCCAAAGCAAAATTTCAGTCGTCCTCGCCGCACCTTGTTTTGTTTTAACTTTGCACAGCCGCCGCCGGCGCACGTCCGCCATCTTGTCGTCCACACAGCCCGTGTGGCCCAACACACACACACACACACACACATTTTGCACCGTCGCAGTCGCCTTCCAAACCGACAACGGCAGCAATAATGACCATTGTTAAAGGGAGGCGTGTCGACACACCGCCCTCCACTCCCGCGCGCAACGGCCGTCGACACGAACGAAACAGCTGATCCGGCCGCCTATGCCCACACGCCTTGCCTCGGAAACCCCAACGCCGCCGCAAACAAACACACAGAGACAAACCACGCAAGCAAATAATCACCGCCTCTCGCACAACAACACACAGCCCGCCATCTCCGTCGCGATCGATACAAAGACACACAATAACAAACACACAAACGAAGCAGCTCCACACACAGCCAGCCACATGACACGTTTCCTTTCCTTCTCCCCTCCCAGTCACATCACGTCGCTCAAACGGAAAGAAACAAACAAACAAACAACACAGCGCACACACGCAGCAACAACACAGACTCTTTCGCACTTTTCAACTTCCGAACAGTGTGGTGGCCCTGAAAAGGGCCGTTTTCTAGTCTCTCCCACCCACAAGCACGGCCGCGGGAAGGCCAGCGCCCGCTGCGACGCAGCCTAACCGCCGAAACCGTACAGGGTGCGCCCCTGCCTCTTCAGGGCGTACACCACGTCCATGGCCGTCACAGTCTTGCGCTTGGCGTGCTCAGTGTACGTCACCGCGTCGCGGATCACGTTCTCCAGGAACACCTTCAGCACCCCGCGGGTCTCCTCGAAGATCAGACCAGAGATGCGCTTCACGCCGCCCCTGCGAGCCAGGCGGCGGATGGCGGGCTTCGTGATGCCCTGGATGTTGTCGCGCAACACCTTGCGGTGCCGCTTGGCGCCACCCTTGCCGAGCCCCTTTCCTCCCTTGCCGCGGCCTGTCATCCTTCCTTCCTTCCTCGGGCAAAGCAACAACGTGCACACACAAACAGCAGCTGCAGCGGCTGGCGAGTCGGCTACGGTCTGCGCCCAGCGCGCCCGCCGCCCCCCTATATAGACTCTGGCCCGCCCTCCCCCCACCACGCGCAACCGAGGGCATATAAGCGCAGCACGGAGGCAGCGTCTCTTCAGATCGACGCAGCTGCTCCGTCGCACCGACCACACACGCAGAAGAAGAGGTAGTAGCACCGTCACCTTGTCGACCCTCCGCCCAAGTTCTCCCTGTGTGCATACGCTACACAGGTCGAGACTGGGTGGAGACTTACGACGAGGTGGCAATGGAACTACGCTACCACCCAACAGTGCAGATGCTGGACAACGAGGCCACTCTGTCCATCCAGCCGCGTTCGCAGGAGGATCGAAAGATTCTCTGCGACCGGCTGAATGCGTACCTCATGGAGCCACCTACCTACAGCGGACCAAAGAAGAGGAAACCACTTCTTAAGGTCCTACTGAGGGGGCTACCGTGGATCATGACGGCGGAATCGGTGCGCAAAGTCCTGTTGCAGCATAACTATGAGGCCATAGTTAAGCTGCACAACAGGACGAACAGGAGTAGGCCGCCACTCTTCATCCTGGCTGTCGAGTCGCCCCAGGAAGATTCCAGCCAAGAAGGAGGCAAAGACGTCGGAATCTGCGGGTTAACCACCCTAGCAGGTTTCGACGTGAAGATCGAGCCACTTCCGCCCGACCTCGACACGAAACCTCAGTGTTTTAAGTGTCAGAGGGAAGGCCACGTGGCAAAGCACTGCCGCTTCGAAGCGAAGTGCGCCAAATGCGGTGTTGGTCATGACACCCGCGAGTGCACTTTGCTTCGAGACGACAAGCCAACATGCGTTCGCTGTGGCGGCGACCATGTTGCCAGCTGGCGAGGCTGCCGGGCATTCTCTGCCCACAAAGAAGACGGCCGCCGCGAGAAGCCGACAACGAAGAAGAGGAGAAGGAGGAGGAGGAGGCGGAAGCGCGCCAGCGCTGAAACCCCCGAGACGCCGAACAAAGCAGCAGCGCCTCGCCACAACGCGCGGCCGGCCCCCCCACCCGCCAGTGGCAGAGGTGGTGGGGGGGGGCCCTCGCGCGAGCAGGAGGGACGCCACTCAGCAGGCAGCAGCGGTGTGGACAACATCGCCGCGCTGATGGAGGAAGCGGAGTCACGCTTCCGGATGGCTCTCCACGCGGAGATGGAGGCTGCCTGCCACCTGCTGAGGGAAGCCTTGGCTCTCCGCCTACAATGTGATGGGCCGACGGCACACACCAGCGCGGCCACGCAGACCGAAGACACCACCACAAAGAAGAAGAGGATGGTAATCAACCGCGCCAGTCAGACCACCGACGGCGCCTCAACCATCCCCACAGAAGCCAACGTGCGTGTCGATGAGGGCACCCAGACGTCGTCCAAACGGTGCAAGCGCCATCGAAGCGCCCAAACCGAGACGACGGATGCGGCGTCCATCGGCACGCAAACCGAAGTGGCAGCCACGGAGCCCACCAGGTCTCCATGGAAGCTGCACAAAATCGAGACGACAACGAGCAGCAAACCTCTCACTCCGAGTTCTCCCTCCCCAGAGGTAGAGGACCTCAGAGTGAGAGAAGAAAGAAGAAGAAGAGAGCGAGAGGCGGAACACGAAGCCGCCCTTGCCCACCGGGAACGGCAGCGCCAACTACAATGGCGGCTCCGTCACGGAAAATAAAGAGAAGGTCCATGACAAGCAGTTCTGGCCGGGTTTTGCAGGTTTTCCTTGGCCGCTAAGGTGAATACCGGAACTGTCCCCAACAAACTCCTGCAAATAAATTCCCAATTGGGAGATATCCACCCCTTACCCAGCACCCCAGCAACCAAAACAATAAATTGTGCCAAAACAGCATAACTACAACCCTTGGCTGAAAAGAGCACAAGCATGCTCTAAAACAGCCCGCCCTTCTCCATCCGAGAAGGGAATGAAATGTGCTAAAAAAAAAAAAAAAAAAAAAAAAAAAAAAAAAAAAAAAAAAAAAAAAAAAAAAAAAGCGCGCGGGCCCGTTGTCAAGGCAGCACCGGACGCCGCGCCGCACCTAACCTCCACGCACGCCGCTCCGCTACCGCTACCGCTACCGCCATGGCCCGCACAAAGCAAACGGCCCGCAAGTCCACCGGCGGAAAGGCGCCGCGCAAACAGCTCGCCACCAAGGCGGCGAGGAAGAGCGCGCCCGCCACCGGAGGCGTCAAGAAGCCCCACCGCTACAGGCCGGGCACCGTCGCCCTGCGAGAAATCAGGCGCTACCAGAAGAGCACAGAGCTGCTCATCCGCAAGCTGCCATTCCAGCGCCTAGTGCGCGAGATCGCCCAGGACTTCAAGACCGACCTGCGCTTCCAGAGCTCCGCAGTCATGGCCCTGCAGGAGGCCAGCGAGGCCTACCTCGTCGGCCTCTTCGAAGACACCAACCTGTGCGCAATCCACGCCAAGCGCGTCACCATCATGCCCAAGGACATCCAGCTCGCGCGCCGCATCCGCGGCGAGCGCGCCTAAACCGCGCCGCGGCACCGCACCGCACAAACAAAAACGGCCCTTTTCAGGGCCACTAACGTCTCTCCGTCGCGAGCAAACTTTGTCGGTCGCCTGCCTCTCGCCCCGCAACCCAAAAACAAAAACCACCACTTCCCGTCCGTCCGCCACACCCGCTCACTCTGCCTGCCTGCTAGCAGCGCGCAACAATCACACATCATCCCTCCCCGGCGCTCAAAGCGCACAATGCCCAACGGCCGACGTCACACCGCACGGGTGGCTGGCCGGCCGCCGCCGCTTTCGTTTCGAAAACAAAAAAACCCGCACTCCACTCCGACGGCCAACGGCCAGGCAGGCGCGCTCGCTCGCTCTACACGCCACCGAAATCCCCGCCGACTCCTTCCGCATCTCAACGTGCCCCCCGTTGCAAAACATAACACACACACACACACACACACAAAGGAACAAAACAAAACAAAGACCAGACACGACTCGACAAGACAGACATCCGAGAAGAACGAACGCAGGCAAGCCAACCAACGTATTCAAACAAAACAACGTGACAGAAAACCAACCGTCGGCCGCCGCCACAAACACGGCGACAATCAACCACGACAACAACAACAACAACAACAACAACAACAACACCGCTTACCGCTACCGCCGCCCACACCCGCCACCGACCCCCGCAATCCAACCACCACGGCACGCAAACAGCATCCCCACGGGCATACAGAAACGCCAGACAGACACCCACACCAAACGCAACACGACAATCAAAACCTTCCCCGACGTGCTTTGATGGCCCTGAGAAGGGCCGTTTTGGGCCGCGCGTCTCTTGCGCGCCACTAGACGACGACGGGGGGTGGGGACGACGGAGTCAAGCGCCAAACCCTTCCTTTCCCATCTCTTTCTCCTCTACTCTACTTCTTCTTCTTGGGCGAAGCCTTCGCCTTAGACGGCGTCGTCGCCTTCTTCGGGCGCGGCGCCTTCGGCTTCTTCGTCGGAACCTTGGCGGCCTTCTTCGCCTTCGACGGCGACTTGGCCTTGGCCGGCTTGGCCGCAGCCGCCTTCTTCGCACCCGCGGGAGCGGCCGACGCCGCAGACGCCTTCTTGGCGGCGCCCGCCTTCCGACCGGTCGCCGCCTTCACGCCACCAGCCTTCTTTGCGCCGGCCGCACGGGCGCCCTTCTTCTCCTTGCTGGCCGGAGCGGCGCGCTTCTTCTTGGCACCGCCAGCACGAGCCTTGCCGCCCTCGGCCGCCCCCCCGCCGCCGGCGCCGGCAAGCTTGAACGAGCCGGACGCGCCCTTCCCCTTCGTCTGCACCAGCTCGCCCGCCACGACGGCCGACTTGAGGTACTTCTTGATAAACGGCGCCAGCTTCTCCGCGTCCAGCTTGTAGTGCGCGGCTATGTACTTCTTGATCGCCTGCAGCGACGACCCGCCGCGCTCCTTCAGACTCTTGATGGCGGCCGTCACCATCTCAGAGGTGCGCGGGTGCGCAGGCTTGGCGCGCGGCTTCTTCGCAGACGACGCAGACTTGGCCTTCTTCGTAGTGCCGGTGGCGGCGGGTGCCGCAGCAGTCTCGTTCGTAGCCGCCTGATCTGCCATTTCGACGACGCGCGTAACACACAGCGAGAGCGAGCGGGACGGCAGGCAGGCACGCAAGCACAGCACAGCAGCAGAGCAGAGAATCACAAGGCCCAGCCAGTGTCGCGGGCGGGCGCGGACGGCCGAGAGAGCGGCCGCCACTCTGCGCGCCGCCGCGCCGCGCCTCCCGCGCTTGCTACCGCCCAACGTCCGACAGCCTGTGCGGAGCAGCCCCAAACCTGCGCCACAACCGCCCGCGCCTTTCAAACCACCGAGGATGGGGCTACACACAGCCACACCACAGTCGCCAACCAGTCGCCACGGCAGCGCCGCAAACCACGGCCAAACTGCAGCTACCGCGCGCTACAGCCTGGGTCGGCCCGCCGAGAATCGCCGCCCCCGCCCAAATGCCGCCCCCACAGCCCCAGCCGACGACCCGCCACAATGGCCAAACCTTCGGCAAAACTCCCACACCGTCGCCGCGGCAGCCCGGCCAGCGCGGCCGGCGCCACAGCCACACAAGCCGAGGCGTGCGGCGATGACGGCCGTGCAAACGCGCCTCCGCCGCCCCATCGCCTTCCGTCGCCCTCCCGCCGTTTCCCGATCGGCCCGCAGCCGTCGGGCCACATCGCGCGCCGTCCTCCTCCTCTCGCCCGCCAACATTCACAGCCGTTTCTCAACAATTGCCCGCCGCAAACGGACGCCGCCTGCGCAACAGGCGCCGCCGCCCCTCGCCGCTTCCGACCCAACCCCTCGACCGAGGCAAACCGCAATCCGAATCTACAGACCAACCCAATCTGCCGTCAAGCACACACGACAGCCGACCTTACACGTTACGCGTTACACATTACGTTTACACGTCTACGTTAGGTTAGGTTAGGTGGACGTGGGTTAGGTTAAGGGGACTTGGGTTAGGTTAAGCGTCAAACTTAGGTTAAGCATTCAAACACGTCAGGCGTCAGAGGTTAGGTTAGGTTAGGTTAGGTTAGGTTACACGTTAGGTTAAGGGGTCGGTGCTAGGTTAAGAAGCGTCAAACGTAGGTTAAAAAAGCGTTCAAACGTGAGGCGTGAGCCGGACAGCTTACCTTACGTAGACGTTAGGGGCTCACAGGCTGAGCTCACCTCGCCACACCACAGGTTAGGTTAGGTTAGGTTCGGTTCGGTTCGGTTCGCTCGGCTCAGCGTAAAGCGCCGAGGTCAGGGTTACGTTCGTTCACCTTCGGGCGCCACACTTTCGGTTGAAAGGTCGCGACGGGACGACGTCGGCAGGCACGCCGCAAACGAACAAAAACGTACAGACGACGTCGGAAACCGCCGACAGACGGGGGAGCAGCACGACCACGACCAGACACCGAGCGCGAACGAGACACACGCGAACCACCCCCACCGGCCAAAGGGCACCACACAACAACCCAGAGCACCACGTGTCGACACCAGAGCAACCCGCCGCTCACGCGACATGGCTGGCACCGAAGGGCAACCGCCCGCAACTGCGCTTTCCGCGCCGGCCCGGATGCACGTCGTGCTACAACAACACCACTACCGTACACAGCCGCTGTTCACAACATCACTATCAATGGCGCGCCCGCGGCTCGCCGCCGTCGCAGTCGCAGCCCCAACGCCAGCACCTTTGCACCACCATTCACACGCACCGCAACACAGCTCGCCGACACAGCCGAACAAAACAAACACCACACAACAACAGCAACAACGCCGCCGCCTCTACTTGTGCCGGCGACCCACCCCGCCGATGGCGCACCTTTCGCCAGCCGGCAATCGACACACACGCACCCACCCACCGGGGCCCAGTGCAAAAAAAAAAAAAAAAAAAACACACAAAAACAAAAAAACCAAACAACACAAACGACACGGGAAGCGCACACCGCCACTTCGCGCGCACGCCACCAACCAGTCGTCGTCTCAAAATAACAAACACAAACAAAATAAACTAACAACTAGGGCAACACAAAACCAAAACGCCTCGCACGAACCGCCCACAAAAAGGACAAGCACACGCACAGCCTCTGCTGACGACCACGACGCAGCGGCACGCTGCTCCTGTCCCGCGCCCCGCGCCCCACTCGATTCACAACTCACGCGACACCGTCAACGACGGGCTCGCTTCCCGCAACCTACCACCTTTCCGCCACGACGCACAGCCCCAGCCCCACCCGACGACGCCCGTGGCAACGACTGCACTTTCACCACCGCCTCCCCCTTCCCCCCCCAAAACACACACACACACACACACACACACACACACACACACACACACAGCCAGCCAAAAACGCACTCGCGACCCACACATGCACGTGCATCGGCACACGCCAACCAGTCAACGTCGACAACCACACGCAAGGCTCGAAACGAAACCGGCGTCCTTCCACGTTGCCATCAAGCTACGCGACACAAGACACAAGGAACCAACACAACAGCCGGCCCCACTAATTCCCACTCTGACGCCGCAAAAAGCACACCGAAACCGCCAAACGCACGCACATTCCCCTTCGCACTGACACCACCGACCGGCTCGCTACCACACACCTCTCGGCAGCCGTTTCACGCCAATTCGCCACACCGCCCACACAGTCGACAAGCGCCCGCCCTGTACGGCACACGCAACGACGCAGCGCAGCAAAGGGCGCCCGCAACACATACCTCTCCGCCGCCCGACGCGCCAACCGCCACACCACACCGCCAGCCACTCGCAAATTGTGCACTGCCACCAGCCACACGTCCAACACGCCGCGCCGCCTCCGGCCGCCCGCCAGGGGGCGCTCACGTCCGCGACAACAGCGCGGCCCGCCGGGCCGGGCCGGGCCGGGCCGAACCGAACCGAGCCGCCGCTGCTCTGCACTCGGCACGGCCACACCCTGCTGCAGACCGGGCTCGTCCCTCTGTACGCGTCTGCCTGCGCATCAACACAACACGACCTTTTTTTTTTTCTCTCTACCGCCATCCCTCCTCCTCGCGTTTTACTCGTTGTTGCAGCAGCGGCGCACACCTACACATCCACAGCCCCAGCCGAGCCGGCCTCACCTCAGGGCCCGCCGCCAGCGTCTCCTCCTCGGGCACAGGTGCGGTGCTGTGGCCGCCCATCCAACCGCATTGCTGGCCGTCCAGCCACCAGGCGTTCCCACTGCCGCGAGCCACGCCGCGCACCGACCCTGCTGCAGAAAACGAAGCATAGCCAGAGACCGACCGATACACAAAGCAAGCCGTCGCCTCGCCTCTTGTCCTTCCTGCCTTCCTTCCGCCCCCGCCCTTCTCACACCACCGCCTCTCCACTTTCGCCCCCCCCCCCCTCCTTTTTTTTTTTTGTTTTCTTCTTTCTTTCTTTCTTTCTTTTGGCCCTCTCTCCTTCCCGCCATGGCGGTTACGGCACCGCCTGCAGCGGCAGATTTTTTGCGCCCACACGCCTACTCCTACCACCATTAACCTTGCCCTGCCCTGCCCTGCCCATCAACGTCGCAGTCGAACCGACGCTTGCCAACACACATTACGCGCCGCCGCCACAGCACCTTCCCTTCCCACAACACACCGACGTCATCACACGCACCCAAAACAGGGGCCACGACCGTGTTCCTCGCCCACTCCCATCCCGCACGGTACGCACATTCCCAACTACTACCGCGCACCCTCCCTTTCCAATCTGTGTGTCTCTGTGTCTGTGTCCTGTCCGCGCGTGACGCCTCCCAACATCCGCCGTCCCCCGTCCCGTTTTCGCCCCCATGCCGTCGTCGCGCCGCCTCCTCCCCGTCCACCGCCGCCCCTGTCCGCCCCGCACCACACCATACACCGCTGCTTGTCCCGGCCGTTGCCACCAAAGGCGCCGACCGCAAACGCGCCACGCCGCAGCCCCCGTGCGTCTCGCGCTCGCTTCCATCTCCGTGCCGACGCTGCCTCTCTTCCCACTCGCACTCGACCTCGACAACACAGTCTTTGGCTCCGCCACTGCGTGTTCCGGTGGTACGCACGCTGCAACACGTATGTATTCATTACCAGAGCGATGGCGAGGCATGACAGCATCTCTGTCTGACCAGAGAGTTCTTTATCGCTGCTAGTCGGCGCTTGGACCGCGCCAGACGACAGTAGTGGCACGCACCGGGTCGCCAGGAACAGTTGTTATATATATTGTAGCGCGAGTCGGGAGAGGTAGTAGTCGGTCGACAGTAGTAGCGGGTGGACGGTTGTACTGAGCGGGCGTCGGCGGCGTGCTCTGCTCGTCTCGCGACTCTGGTCACGGTTCGGGACGATGTATAGTATATTGTGTTATAATCAAAAGGTGGTGTGACGCTGCATTGCGCAAATCTGATAACGTATGTTCATTGTACTTATTTTGTTCAACAACAAAAGCCCCACTATTACTTTTTTTCTAAAGTAACTTTTGTCTCTTAACGAAAAACATTCACTTTTTAAAGACTACTTCCTATGGCATTTCCCTCCAAGGAGTGCAATTAATTACCAGCCAGCACTCATTCATTGCACACAGCTGTGTAAGGGGTATCTACAATTGAGGAGCGGATATAAATGCAATTTTTTGTTTTTTTTGTTTTTTTTTTTTGTGTGTGTGTGTTGTAACCTCCCAGCAAATTTTAAAATAATGGACAATGTTATTTACGGATGCCAATGGACATTGCGCTAATTGTAACCTCGCCCACAATGAGAGGTATTGAAAATGGCAACAAAAATGTGAAATTCGCAATCTGACTCAAATATAAAGTCTTCACACAACATTTAAAAAAGTCCGTTCAGTGACAAGAAACTTCAATTAAACCGAAATATCGGTCTTTGGCCCTGTGCAAAACAATCAGAATTAAAGTGTTACCTCCGAATAAATGGATGTCACATTTCTGCTCTGGTTGTTGCGCAGCGCTTGGAGGAACTGCATTGCAAATAGTAATATTCTCTTTTTTTGTGATTTTAGTGACATTTTTCTTCAAAGAAGTGGAATGAAATGTGAAGTGCAACGAACTCTTTAGTTCAATAAAAAATTAAATGTTTGAAAAATGCTTTTGAAATAAAAATTATTATTGGGGAACTTGTTGGAGAATAATTACAATAAATACAATTTTTCATTATCTAATGATTGTATTAATTAACAGTATACCTTATTCACCATCTTGACCAGTGTTGCCGACCGCCTACATCACACAACCGCACTCGGCTGCTACTACTGACCGACCGCTCTGCATGACGACTATTAGCGTACTGCACGCGACGACTACTGACAGAGTACAGCCCTCAACTACACAGAGCTACGGACTCGCAACGACTACTGACTGACTGACTGACTGACTGACTGACTGACTGAGAACCGCTCGCAACACGCGCAGTCCAGCGCAAACTCTCTGGTCACAGATGCTACAATGTCTCGCCATCGCTACTATGTTACATACGTGTTTCAGTGTCTTTTTCATTGGGGTAACGATCTTTGGCTCTTTTTATTCTGAATACAGGGCCAAAGGTCAACGCTGCTGCCCTTATACAATTTATCAGGTTTCATTATGTCTGTTGCAATGTTACATACGGTTCACTCTTTCATTAATATTATCGTTGGGTTTGTTTTGTAGGGACGTTAACATTCTGGCACATTTTTATTATCATCGGACTCTCTGCTATTTGTGCAGGGAGGTTATACCTGGGTCCATTTACATTTTAATATTGATAGACTTTTTGTTTTCTTTTTTGTTTCTTGTTGTTTTTCCTTCTTTTTTTTTGTTGTTTTTTTTTTTGTTTTGTTTTTCCCGCTCTCACCACCACCGCCGCATCACGCCTTCCGTTTTCTTGGTTTCTTTTCTGTTCTTCAACTGCTTCAACATCACCGCGCCCCATTTCCACACCACAGCCATCAGCCTCCAAGACGGGCGGGCGCAGTGTGCCATTTCCGGCGCACAAGCACACCCGTACGGTACTCTCCTCGCCCCCACGCCACCAACAACACAGCGACCACGCGGCTTTCAGGCACGGCACGGCACCGGCGAAATGCGCCGCCCCCGCCCCTCCGCGCATCCGTCCGTCTCGCCACGTTCACTGACAGCCGCGTCTGCGGCTACACCACGACAACCACAACACAACACCGCTCCCCTCCCTGGCAACTCACATTGTTTTTCTCCTCCTCTTTTGCACAAACCACAACGCCGAGCACAGGCGCAAGCCACCCACACCGCGCCCCTCCCCGTCCCGTCTTTGGCCGCCGCTCCTCGTTTCCTCGTTTGCCCCCTCCCATCTCCCGAAATGCCATGCCATGCCAGCAGCGTTACGCATGCCCCTCCCCTGTCCACACAACACTACCGCCTAACGAACAGCCTTTTCCGGGCCACATCCAGGGCACGCCCACCTCCAAACACTGCCAATTCACGGACACACACACACACACACACACACTCACTTTCTCGACACCTTTCTGTACGGAGGGTGCGTCATCTCGACCGTGACAGAGTGACGGCAACTATCGACGATCCATTTCCCCCCACTGGTAAAACATGTCCACTAACACCTACATACATCATTCAAGTACACAGACAATAGCATACACACAATGGGAGGGCACACGAACATGGACGGCACGGCACTGTCATACACTCTTCCTCAGAACCATATCAACAAACGTTACGTACATCCGGGAAAGCGAAAGCGAAAGCCCAATGCAGCCGTCAAAGGTAACGTTCACCACGGCAGACACTTGCAGCCGCGCCGCCGTTAAACGCATTTCAGTGCGGCTCCAATACGCCTCCGACACGGGAACGTTCCGTTGCTCTACGAATGCGTTTCTCCCCTTTTTCCCTTCCTCTCTCTTTTGCCCCCCCTCCTTGCACTCTTGCCTCATTCCTCACGTTCTGCCCAGACATTCGACCGATCAAAGTCAACCTTTCGTTACCGTTCTCAGCGCGACGGTGTACAACAGTATGACGGGTGTGCCCAAGACTTCGGTTCAGTTGCGTGACGCCGGTCTATCGCGCCGATCGACAGTTACTCAGGGGGCGACGCATCGGACCACGTCACCGACACACAAAACACTTTCAAACAAACAAATACATACCGGATGGACACAGACAAACACGTGTACAGACATTCGCCAAACAAACGACCGCCGCCGTCGTCGTCTAGCGTGCATCTTGAATGACGACATCGGTGTGCGTGCGTCGTACGCAATCAGTCAGACACGGCTATCAAACATCAGAGTCGAATGGTACATCATCGTGCGTGTCGCCGTACACGTACAGTACAATACAACAACAATGCGTCTTAATGGCACGTTCATTTCAACGTCACTCACACACCTCCACGCTGCAGTTACGTCGCACCATTGTCAAACTCGGCGTACAGCAAAGGGAATAGTGGGCGGCAAAAAAAAAACCAAACAAAAACATTTCACATTTCACCCTCGCCATGTATGATGTGCAAAAAAACAAACCCGCAAACGGCCGTCGTTACGGTGACACAAAAGTCGCCGATCACACTGTCCCCCCTCGCAGACGGGTAACACACACACACACACACACACACACACACACCAACAACACCAATGGGTCAAAAACCACGCCAACGAGGCGTGCCACCATTCCACGCCACGGCGACCAACCTCGTGGCCGTACCCCGCGCAACACGCTTTGACGCGCCCCCCCCCCCACCCACAATCAAAATGCACACATACATCACAGCCGTCCACACAAACAACAACAACAACAATTCCGCCCTTCCCGCAAAAGGCAAGTTGGTGGCCCTGAAAAGGGCCGTTTTGCCGCTCTCGCAACGGAGGAGCCTTCTCTCTCCATCCTTCCTTCCATTCCAGAGCCACCTCCTTACTTGGAGCTCGTGTACTTGGTCACCGCCTTCGTGCCCTCGCTCACGGCGTGCTTGGCCAGCTCGCCAGGCAGCAACAGCCGCACAGCGGTCTGGATCTCGCGGGACGTGATGGTCGAGCGCTTGTTGTAGTGCGCCAGGCGAGAAGCCTCGGCCGCAATGCGCTCGAAAATGTCGTTCACGAAGCTGTTCATGATGCTCATCGCCTTCGACGAGATGCCCGTGTCAGGGTGCACCTGCTTCAGCACCTTGTAGATGTAGATGGCATAGCTCTCCTTCCTCTTGGGCTTCTTCTTCTTGTCGCCCTTCGAAATGTTCTTCTGCGCCTTGCCAGCCTTCTTGGCGGCCTTCCCGCTAGTCTTGGGCGGCATCTCGAACCAACGTACGGCAGCAGCAACACCAGTAGCAAGCGCTCCGCTCTAGTCAGCGTCTCCCCACACAGTGGCACCCGCCGCCAGCCGCCGCCGCACCTTTACCAGCTCGCCCTGTTGCGGCCGCCGACCAATGGGGCGCGCGCGCAACCGGCCGCCGCACCCGAGCCCATAAAGCACCCCCACCCCGGCTGCGCCGGCACGCACTCCGCTGCTCGACTCGCTGCCGCTCGCACCGGTCGTTTTTCGTTTCCGTTTCGTGTGCACCGTCGCTAGCCCATCGCCATGTCCGGACGCGGAAAGGGAGGCAAAGTCAAGGGCAAGTCAAAGTCCCGCTCAAGCAGGGCTGGGCTCCAGTTCCCGGTCGGCAGAATCCACCGCCTCCTGCGCAAGGGAAACTACGCAGAGCGCGTCGGCGCCGGGGCCCCCGTCTACCTCGCCGCCGTCATGGAGTACCTCGCGGCTGAGGTGCTCGAGCTGGCCGGAAACGCGGCCCGCGACAACAAGAAGACGCGCATCATCCCGCGCCACCTGCAGCTTGCCATCCGCAACGACGAGGAGCTCAACAAGCTCCTGTCGGGCGTCACCATCGCACAGGGTGGTGTCCTGCCCAACATCCAGGCCGTCCTGCTGCCAAAGAAGACCGAGAAGAAGGCCTAAAGGAGGCCAGGCAATCGCAGCGCCGCGTGCTCCCCTGCACGCAACGCGCTTTGCCGGCTCGGCCCACAACAATCGGCCCTTTTCAGGGCCACCACACAAACCTACGTCCAAAGCAAAATTTCAGTCGTCCTCGCCGCACCTTGTTTTGTTTTAACTTTGCACAGCCGCCGCCGGCGCACGTCCGCCATCTTGTCGTCCACACAGCCCGTGTGGCCCAACACACACACACACACACACACATTTTGCACCGTCGCAGTCGCCTTCCAAACCGACAACGGCAGCAATAATGACCATTGTTAAAGGGAGGCGTGTCGACACACCGCCCTCCACTCCCGCGCGCAACGGCCGTCGACACGAACGAAACAGCTGATCCGGCCGCCTATGCCCACACGCCTTGCCTCGGAAACCCCAACGCCGCCGCAAACAAACACACAGAGACAAACCACGCAAGCAAATAATCACCGCCTCTCGCACAACAACACACAGCCCGCCATCTCCGTCGCGATCGATACAAAGACACACAATAACAAACACACAAACGAAGCAGCTCCACACACAGCCAGCCACATGACACGTTTCCTTTCCTTCTCCCCTCCCAGTCACATCACGTCGCTCAAACGGAAAGAAACAAACAAACAAACAACACAGCGCACACACGCAGCAACAACACAGACTCTTTCGCACTTTTCAACTTCCGAACAGTGTGGTGGCCCTGAAAAGGGCCGTTTTCTAGTCTCTCCCACCCACAAGCACGGCCGCGGGAAGGCCAGCGCCCGCTGCGACACAGCCTAACCGCCGAAACCGTACAGGGTGCGCCCCTGCCTCTTCAGGGCGTACACCACGTCCATGGCCGTCACAGTCTTGCGCTTGGCGTGCTCAGTGTACGTCACCGCGTCGCGGATCACGTTCTCCAGGAACACCTTCAGCACCCCGCGGGTCTCCTCGTAGATCAGACCAGAGATGCGCTTCACGCCGCCCCTGCGAGCCAGGCGGCGGATGGCGGGCTTCGTGATGCCCTGGATGTTGTCGCGCAACACCTTGCGGTGCCGCTTGGCGCCACCCTTGCCGAGCCCCTTTCCTCCCTTGCCGCGGCCTGTCATCCTTCCTTCCTTCCTCGGGCAAAGCAACAACGTGCACACACAAACAGCAGCTGCAGCGGCTGGCGAGTCGGCTACGGTCTGCGCCCAGCGCGCCCGCCGCCCCCCTATATAGACTCTGGCCCGCCCTCCCCCCACCACGCGCAACCGAGGGCATATAAGCGCAGCACGGAGGCGCGCGGGCCCGTTGTCAAGGCAGCACCGGACGCCGCGCCGCACCTAACCTCCACGCACGCCGCTCCGCTACCGCTACCGCTACCGCCATGGCCCGCACAAAGCAAACGGCCCGCAAGTCCACCGGCGGAAAGGCGCCGCGCAAACAGCTCGCCACCAAGGCGGCGAGGAAGAGCGCGCCCGCCACCGGAGGCGTCAAGAAGCCCCACCGCTACAGGCCGGGCACCGTCGCCCTGCGAGAAATCAGGCGCTACCAGAAGAGCACAGAGCTGCTCATCCGCAAGCTGCCATTCCAGCGCCTAGTGCGCGAGATCGCCCAGGACTTCAAGACCGACCTGCGCTTCCAGAGCTCCGCAGTCATGGCCCTGCAGGAGGCCAGCGAGGCCTACCTCGTCGGCCTCTTCGAAGACACCAACCTGTGCGCAATCCACGCCAAGCGCGTCACCATCATGCCCAAGGACATCCAGCTCGCGCGCCGCATCCGCGGCGAGCGCGCCTAAACCGCGCCGCGGCACCGCACCGCACAAACAAAAACGGCCCTTTTCAGGGCCACTAACGTCTCTCCGTCGCGAGCAAACTTTGTCGGTCGCCTGCCTCTCGCCCCGCAACCCAAAAACAAAAACCACCACTTCCCGTCCGTCCGCCACACCCGCTCACTCTGCCTGCCTGCTAGCAGCGCGCAACAATCACACATCATCCCTCCCCGGCGCTCAAAGCGCACAATGCCCAACGGCCGACGTCACACCGCACGGGTGGCTGGCCGGCCGCCGCCGCTTTCGTTTCGAAAACAAAAAAACCCGCACTCCACTCCGACGGCCAACGGCCAGGCAGGCGCGCTCGCTCGCTCTACACGCCACCGAAATCCCCGCCGACTCCTTCCGCATCTCAACGTGCCCCCCGTTGCAAAACATAACACACACACACACACACACACAAAGGAACAAAACAAAACAAAGACCAGACACGACTCGACAAGACAGACATCCGAGAAGAACGAACGCAGGCAAGCCAACCAACGTATTCAAACAAAACAACGTGACAGAAAACCAACCGTCGGCCGCCGCCACAAACACGGCGACAATCAACCACGACAACAACAACAACAACAACAACAACAACAACACCGCTTACCGCTACCGCCGCCCACACCCGCCACCGACCCCCGCAATCCAACCACCACGGCACGCAAACAGCATCCCCACGGGCATACAGAAACGCCAGACAGACACCCACACCAAACGCAACACGACAATCAAAACCTTCCCCGACGTGCTTTGATGGCCCTGAGAAGGGCCGTTTTGGGCCGCGCGTCTCTTGCGCGCCACTAGACGACGACGGGGGGTGGGGACGACGGAGTCAAGCGCCAAACCCTTCCTTTCCCATCTCTTTCTCCTCTACTCTACTTCTTCTTCTTGGGCGAAGCCTTCGCCTTAGACGGCGTCGTCGCCTTCTTCGGGCGCGGCGCCTTCGGCTTCTTCGTCGGAACCTTGGCGGCCTTCTTCGCCTTCGACGGCGACTTGGCCTTGGCCGGCTTGGCCGCAGCCGCCTTCTTCGCACCCGCGGGAGCGGCCGACGCCGCAGACGCCTTCTTGGCGGCGCCCGCCTTCCGACCGGTCGCCGCCTTCACGCCACCAGCCTTCTTTGCGCCGGCCGCACGGGCGCCCTTCTTCTCCTTGCTGGCCGGAGCGGCGCGCTTCTTCTTGGCACCGCCAGCACGAGCCTTGCCGCCCTCGGCCGCCCCCCCGCCGCCGGCGCCGGCAAGCTTGAACGAGCCGGACGCGCCCTTCCCCTTCGTCTGCACCAGCTCGCCCGCCACGACGGCCGACTTGAGGTACTTCTTGATAAACGGCGCCAGCTTCTCCGCGTCCAGCTTGTAGTGCGCGGCTATGTACTTCTTGATCGCCTGCAGCGACGACCCGCCGCGCTCCTTCAGACTCTTGATGGCGGCCGTCACCATCTCAGAGGTGCGCGGGTGCGCAGGCTTGGCGCGCGGCTTCTTCGCAGACGACGCAGACTTGGCCTTCTTCGTAGTGCCGGTGGCGGCGGGTGCCGCAGCAGTCTCGTTCGTAGCCGCCTGATCTGCCATTTCGACGACGCGCGTAACACACAGCGAGAGCGAGCGGGACGGCAGGCAGGCACGCAAGCACAGCACAGCAGCAGAGCAGAGAATCACAAGGCCCAGCCAGTGTCGCGGGCGGGCGCGGACGGCCGAGAGAGCGGCCGCCACTCTGCGCGCCGCCGCGCCGCGCCTCCCGCGCTTGCTACCGCCCAACGTCCGACAGCCTGTGCGGAGCAGCCCCAAACCTGCGCCACAACCGCCCGCGCCTTTCAAACCACCGAGGATGGGGCTACACACAGCCACACCACAGTCGCCAACCAGTCGCCACGGCAGCGCCGCAAACCACGGCCAAACTGCAGCTACCGCGCGCTACAGCCTGGGTCGGCCCGCCGAGAATCGCCGCCCCCGCCCAAATGCCGCCCCCACAGCCCCAGCCGACGACCCGCCACAATGGCCAAACCTTCGGCAAAACTCCCACACCGTCGCCGCGGCAGCCCGGCCAGCGCGGCCGGCGCCACAGCCACACAAGCCGAGGCGTGCGGCGATGACGGCCGTGCAAACGCGCCTCCGCCGCCCCATCGCCTTCCGTCGCCCTCCCGCCGTTTCCCGATCGGCCCGCAGCCGTCGGGCCACATCGCGCGCCGTCCTCCTCCTCTCGCCCGCCAACATTCACAGCCGTTTCTCAACAATTGCCCGCCGCAAACGGACGCCGCCTGCGCAACAGGCGCCGCCGCCCCTCGCCGCTTCCGACCCAACCCCTCGACCGAGGCAAACCGCAATCCGAATCTACAGACCAACCCAATCTGCCGTCAAGCACACACGACAGCCGACCTTACACGTTACGCGTTACACATTACGTTTACACGTCTACGTTAGGTTAGGTTAGGTGGACGTGGGTTAGGTTAAGGGGACTTGGGTTAGGTTAAGCGTCAAACTTAGGTTAAGCATTCAAACACGTCAGGCGTCAGAGGTTAGGTTAGGTTAGGTTAGGTTAGGTTACACGTTAGGTTAAGGGGTCGGTGCTAGGTTAAGAAGCGTCAAACGTAGGTTAAAAAAGCGTTCAAACGTGAGGCGTGAGCCGGACAGCTTACCTTACGTAGACGTTAGGGGCTCACAGGCTGAGCTCACCTCGCCACACCACAGGTTAGGTTAGGTTAGGTTCGGTTCGGTTCGGTTCGCTCGGCTCAGCGTAAAGCGCCGAGGTCAGGGTTACGTTCGTTCACCTTCGGGCGCCACACTTTCGGTTGAAAGGTCGCGACGGGACGACGTCGGCAGGCACGCCGCAAACGAACAAAAACGTACAGACGACGTCGGAAACCGCCGACAGACGGGGGAGCAGCACGACCACGACCAGACACCGAGCGCGAACGAGACACACGCGAACCACCCCCACCGGCCAAAGGGCACCACACAACAACCCAGAGCACCACGTGTCGACACCAGAGCAACCCGCCGCTCACGCGACATGGCTGGCACCGAAGGGCAACCGCCCGCAACTGCGCTTTCCGCGCCGGCCCGGATGCACGTCGTGCTACAACAACACCACTACCGTACACAGCCGCTGTTCACAACATCACTATCAATGGCGCGCCCGCGGCTCGCCGCCGTCGCAGTCGCAGCCCCAACGCCAGCACCTTTGCACCACCATTCACACGCACCGCAACACAGCTCGCCGACACAGCCGAACAAAACAAACACCACACAACAACAGCAACAACGCCGCCGCCTCTACTTGTGCCGGCGACCCACCCCGCCGATGGCGCACCTTTCGCCAGCCGGCAATCGACACACACGCACCCACCCACCGGGGCCCAGTGCAAAAAAAAAAAAAAAAAAAAAACACACAAAAACAAAAAAACCAAACAACACAAACGACACGGGAAGCGCACACCGCCACTTCGCGCGCACGCCACCAACCAGTCGTCGTCTCAAAATAACAAACACAAACAAAATAAACTAACAACTAGGGCAACACAAAACCAAAACGCCTCGCACGAACCGCCCACAAAAAGGACAAGCACACGCACAGCCTCTGCTGACGACCACGACGCAGCGGCACGCTGCTCCTGTCCCGCGCCCCGCGCCCCACTCGATTCACAACTCACGCGACACCGTCAACGACGGGCTCGCTTCCCGCAACCTACCACCTTTCCGCCACGACGCACAGCCCCAGCCCCACCCGACGACGCCCGTGGCAACGACTGCACTTTCACCACCGCCTCCCCCTTCCCCCCCCAAAACACACACACACACACACACACACACACACACACACACACACAGCCAGCCAAAAACGCACTCGCGACCCACACATGCACGTGCATCGGCACACGCCAACCAGTCAACGTCGACAACCACACGCAAGGCTCGAAACGAAACCGGCGTCCTTCCACGTTGCCATCAAGCTACGCGACACAAGACACAAGGAACCAACACAACAGCCGGCCCCACTAATTCCCACTCTGACGCCGCAAAAAGCACACCGAAACCGCCAAACGCACGCACATTCCCCTTCGCACTGACACCACCGACCGGCTCGCTACCACACACCTCTCGGCAGCCGTTTCACGCCAATTCGCCACACCGCCCACACAGTCGACAAGCGCCCGCCCTGTACGGCACACGCAACGACGCAGCGCAGCAAAGGGCGCCCGCAACACATACCTCTCCGCCGCCCGACGCGCCAACCGCCACACCACACCGCCAGCCACTCGCAAATTGTGCACTGCCACCAGCCACACGTCCAACACGCCGCGCCGCCTCCGGCCGCCCGCCAGGGGGCGCTCACGTCCGCGACAACAGCGCGGCCCGCCGGGCCGGGCCGGGCCGGGCCGAACCGAACCGAGCCGCCGCTGCTCTGCACTCGGCACGGCCACACCCTGCTGCAGACCGGGCTCGTCCCTCTGTACGCGTCTGCCTGCGCATCAACACAACACGACCTTTTTTTTTTTCTCTCTACCGCCATCCCTCCTCCTCGCGTTTTACTCGTTGTTGCAGCAGCGGCGCACACCTACACATCCACAGCCCCAGCCGAGCCGGCCTCACCTCAGGGCCCGCCGCCAGCGTCTCCTCCTCGGGCACAGGTGCGGTGCTGTGGCCGCCCATCCAACCGCATTGCTGGCCGTCCAGCCACCAGGCGTTCCCACTGCCGCGAGCCACGCCGCGCACCGACCCTGCTGCAGAAAACGAAGCATAGCCAGAGACCGACCGATACACAAAGCAAGCCGTCGCCTCGCCTCTTGTCCTTCCTGCCTTCCTTCCGCCCCCGCCCTTCTCACACCACCGCCTCTCCACTTTCGCCCCCCCCCCCTCCTTTTTTTTTTTTGTTTTCTTCTTTCTTTCTTTCTTTCTTTTGGCCCTCTCTCCTTCCCGCCATGGCGGTTACGGCACCGCCTGCAGCGGCAGATTTTTTGCGCCCACACGCCTACTCCTACCACCATTAACCTTGCCCTGCCCTGCCCTGCCCATCAACGTCGCAGTCGAACCGACGCTTGCCAACACACATTACGCGCCGCCGCCACAGCACCTTCCCTTCCCACAACACACCGACGTCATCACACGCACCCAAAACAGGGGCCACGACCGTGTTCCTCGCCCACTCCCATCCCGCACGGTACGCACATTCCCAACTACTACCGCGCACCCTCCCTTTCCAATCTGTGTGTCTCTGTGTCTGTGTCCTGTCCGCGCGTGACGCCTCCCAACATCCGCCGTCCCCCGTCCCGTTTTCGCCCCCATGCCGTCGTCGCGCCGCCTCCTCCCCGTCCACCGCCGCCCCTGTCCGCCCCGCACCACACCATACACCGCTGCTTGTCCCGGCCGTTGCCACCAAAGGCGCCGACCGCAAACGCGCCACGCCGCAGCCCCCGTGCGTCTCGCGCTCGCTTCCATCTCCGTGCCGACGCTGCCTCTCTTCCCACTCGCACTCGACCTCGACAACACAGTCTTTGGCTCCGCCACTGCGTGTTCCGGTGGTACGCACGCTGCAACACGTATGTATTCATTACCAGAGCGATGGCGAGGCATGACAGCATCTCTGTCTGACCAGAGAGTTCTTTATCGCTGCTAGTCGGCGCTTGGACCGCGCCAGACGACAGTAGTGGCACGCACCGGGTCGCCAGGAACAGTTGTTATATATATTGTAGCGCGAGTCGGGAGAGGTAGTAGTCGGTCGACAGTAGTAGCGGGTGGACGGTTGTACTGAGCGGGCGTCGGCGGCGTGCTCTGCTCGTCTCGCGACTCTGGTCACGGTTCGGGACGATGTATAGTATATTGTGTTATAATCAAAAGGTGGTGTGACGCTGCATTGCGCAAATCTGATAACGTATGTTCATTGTACTTATTTTGTTCAACAACAAAAGCCCCACTATTACTTTTTTTCTAAAGTAACTTTTGTCTCTTAACGAAAAACATTCACTTTTTAAAGACTACTTCCTATGGCATTTCCCTCCAAGGAGTGCAATTAATTACCAGCCAGCACTCATTCATTGCACACAGCTGTGTAAGGGGTATCTACAATTGAGGAGCGGATATAAATGCAATTTTTTGTTTTTTTTGTTTTTTTTTTTTGTGTGTGTGTGTTGTAACCTCCCAGCAAATTTTAAAATAATGGACAATGTTATTTACGGATGCCAATGGACATTGCGCTAATTGTAACCTCGCCCACAATGAGAGGTATTGAAAATGGCAACAAAAATGTGAAATTCGCAATCTGACTCAAATATAAAGTCTTCACACAACATTTAAAAAAGTCCGTTCAGTGACAAGAAACTTCAATTAAACCGAAATATCGGTCTTTGGCCCTGTGCAAAACAATCAGAATTAAAGTGTTACCTCCGAATAAATGGATGTCACATTTCTGCTCTGGTTGTTGCGCAGCGCTTGGAGGAACTGCATTGCAAATAGTAATATTCTCTTTTTTTGTGATTTTAGTGACATTTTTCTTCAAAGAAGTGGAATGAAATGTGAAGTGCAACGAACTCTTTAGTTCAATAAAAAATTAAATGTTTGAAAAATGCTTTTGAAATAAAAATTATTATTGGGGAACTTGTTGGAGAATAATTACAATAAATACAATTTTTCATTATCTAATGATTGTATTAATTAACAGTATACCTTATTCACCATCTTGACCAGTGTTGCCGACCGCCTACATCACACAACCGCACTCGGCTGCTACTACTGACCGACCGCTCTGCATGACGACTATTAGCGTACTGCACGCGACGACTACTGACAGAGTACAGCCCTCAACTACACAGAGCTACGGACTCGCAACGACTACTGACTGACTGACTGACTGACTGACTGACTGACTGAGAACCGCTCGCAACACGCGCAGTCCAGCGCAAACTCTCTGGTCACAGATGCTACAATGTCTCGCCATCGCTACTATGTTACATACGTGTTTCAGTGTCTTTTTCATTGGGGTAACGATCTTTGGCTCTTTTTATTCTGAATACAGGGCCAAAGGTCAACGCTGCTGCCCTTATACAATTTATCAGGTTTCATTATGTCTGTTGCAATGTTACATACGGTTCACTCTTTCATTAATATTATCGTTGGGTTTGTTTTGTAGGGACGTTAACATTCTGGCACATTTTTATTATCATCGGACTCTCTGCTATTTGTGCAGGGAGGTTATACCTGGGTCCATTTACATTTTAATATTGATAGACTTTTTGTTTTCTTTTTTGTTTCTTGTTGTTTTTCCTTCTTTTTTTTTGTTGTTTTTTTTTTTGTTTTGTTTTTCCCGCTCTCACCACCACCGCCGCATCACGCCTTCCGTTTTCTTGGTTTCTTTTCTGTTCTTCAACTGCTTCAACATCACCGCGCCCCATTTCCACACCACAGCCATCAGCCTCCAAGACGGGCGGGCGCAGTGTGCCATTTCCGGCGCACAAGCACACCCGTACGGTACTCTCCTCGCCCCCACGCCACCAACAACACAGCGACCACGCGGCTTTCAGGCACGGCACGGCACCGGCGAAATGCGCCGCCCCCGCCCCTCCGCGCATCCGTCCGTCTCGCCACGTTCACTGACAGCCGCGTCTGCGGCTACACCACGACAACCACAACACAACACCGCTCCCCTCCCTGGCAACTCACATTGTTTTTCTCCTCCTCTTTTGCACAAACCACAACGCCGAGCACAGGCGCAAGCCACCCACACCGCGCCCCTCCCCGTCCCGTCTTTGGCCGCCGCTCCTCGTTTCCTCGTTTGCCCCCTCCCATCTCCCGAAATGCCATGCCATGCCAGCAGCGTTACGCATGCCCCTCCCCTGTCCACACAACACTACCGCCTAACGAACAGCCTTTTCCGGGCCACATCCAGGGCACGCCCACCTCCAAACACTGCCAATTCACGGACACACACACACACACACACACACACTCACTTTCTCGACACCTTTCTGTACGGAGGGTGCGTCATCTCGACCGTGACAGAGTGACGGCAACTATCGACGATCCATTTCCCCCCACTGGTAAAACATGTCCACTAACACCTACATACATCATTCAAGTACACAGACAATAGCATACACACAATGGGAGGGCACACGAACATGGACGGCACGGCACTGTCATACACTCTTCCTCAGAACCATATCAACAAACGTTACGTACATCCGGGAAAGCGAAAGCGAAAGCCCAATGCAGCCGTCAAAGGTAACGTTCACCACGGCAGACACTTGCAGCCGCGCCGCCGTTAAACGCATTTCAGTGCGACTCCAATACGCCTCCGACACGGGAACGTTCCGTTGCTCTACGAATGCGTTTCTCCCCTTTTTCCCTTCCTCTCTCTTTTGCCCCCCCTCCTTGCACTCTTGCCTCATTCCTCACGTTCTGCCCAGACATTCGACCGATCAAAGTCAACCTTTCGTTACCGTTCTCAGCGCGACGGTGTACAACAGTATGACGGGTGTGCCCAAGACTTCGGTTCAGTTGCGTGACGCCGGTCTATCGCGCCGATCGACAGTTACTCAGGGGGCGACGCATCGGACCACGTCACCGACACACAAAACACTTTCAAACAAACAAATACATACCGGATGGACACAGACAAACACGTGTACAGACATTCGCCAAACAAACGACCGCCGCCGTCGTCGTCTAGCGTGCATCTTGAATGACGACATCGGTGTGCGTGCGTCGTACGCAATCAGTCAGACACGGCTATCAAACATCAGAGTCGAATGGTACATCATCGTGCGTGTCGCCGTACACGTACAGTACAATACAACAACAATGCGTCTTAATGGCACGTTCATTTCAACGTCACTCACACACCTCCACGCTGCAGTTACGTCGCACCATTGTCAAACTCGGCGTACAGCAAAGGGAATAGTGGGCGGCAAAAAAAAAACCAAACAAAAACATTTCACATTTCACCCTCGCCATGTATGATGTGCAAAAAAACAAACCCGCAAACGGCCGTCGTTACGGTGACACAAAAGTCGCCGATCACACTGTCCCCCCTCGCAGACGGGTAACACACACACACACACACACACACACACCAACAACACCAATGGGTCAAAAACCACGCCAACGAGGCGTGCCACCATTCCACGCCACGGCGACCAACCTCGTGGCCGTACCCCGCGCAACACGCTTTGACGCGCCCCCCCCCCCACCCACAATCAAAATGCACACATACATCACAGCCGTCCACACAAACAACAACAACAATTCCGCCCTTCCCGCAAAAGGCAAGTTGGTGGCCCTGAAAAGGGCCGTTTTGCCGCTCTCGCAACGGAGGAGCCTTCTCTCTCCATCCTTCCTTCCATTCCAGAGCCACCTCCTTACTTGGAGCTCGTGTACTTGGTCACCGCCTTCGTGCCCTCGCTCACGGCGTGCTTGGCCAGCTCGCCAGGCAGCAACAGCCGCACAGCGGTCTGGATCTCGCGGGACGTGATGGTCGAGCGCTTGTTGTAGTGCGCCAGGCGAGACGCCTCGGCCGCAATGCGCTCGAAAATGTCGTTCACGAAGCTGTTCATGATGCTCATCGCCTTCGACGAGATGCCCGTGTCAGGGTGCACCTGCTTCAGCACCTTGTAGATGTAGATGGCATAGCTCTCCTTCCTCTTGCGCTTCTTCTTCTTGTCGCCCTTCGAAATGTTCTTCTGCGCCTTGCCAGCCTTCTTGGCGGCCTTCCCGCTAGTCTTGGGCGGCATCTCGAACCAACGTACGGCAGCAGCAACACCAGTAGCAAGCGCTCCGCTCTAGTCAGCGTCTCCCCACACAGTGGCACCCGCCGCCAGCCGCCGCCGCACCTTTACCAGCTCGCCCTGTTGCGGCCGCCGACCAATGGGGCGCGCGCGCAACCGGCCGCCGCACCCGAGCCCATAAAGCACCCCCACCCCGGCTGCGCCGGCACGCACTCCGCTGCTCGACTCGCTGCCGCTCGCACCGGTCGTTTTTCGTTTCCGTTTCGTGTGCACCGTCGCTAGCCCATCGCCATGTCCGGACGCGGAAAGGGAGGCAAAGTCAAGGGCAAGTCAAAGTCCCGCTCAAGCAGGGCTGGGCTCCAGTTCCCGGTCGGCAGAATCCACCGCCTCCTGCGCAAGGGAAACTACGCAGAGCGCGTCGGCGCCGGGGCCCCCGTCTACCTCGCCGCCGTCATGGAGTACCTCGCGGCTGAGGTGCTCGAGCTGGCCGGAAACGCGGCCCGCGACAACAAGAAGACGCGCATCATCCCGCGCCACCTGCAGCTTGCCATCCGCAACGACGAGGAGCTCAACAAGCTCCTGTCGGGCGTCACCATCGCACAGGGTGGTGTCCTGCCCAACATCCAGGCCGTCCTGCTGCCAAAGAAGACCGAGAAGAAGGCCTAAAGGAGGCCAGGCAATCGCAGCGCCGTGTGCTCCCCTGCACGCAACGCGCTTTGCCGGCTCGGCCCACAACAATCGGCCCTTTTCAGGGCCACCACACAAACCTACGTCCAAAGCAAAATTTCAGTCGTCCTCGCCGCACCTTGTTTTGTTTTAACTTTGCACAGCCGCCGCCGGCGCACGTCCGCCATCTTGTCGTCCACACAGCCCGTGTGGCCCAACACACACACACACACACACACATTTTGCACCGTCGCAGTCGCCTTCCAAACCGACAACGGCAGCAATAATGACCATTGTTAAAGGGAGGCGTGTCGACACACCGCCCTCCACTCCCGCGCGCAACGGCCGTCGACACGAACGAAACAGCTGATCCGGCCGCCTATGCCCACACGCCTTGCCTCGGAAACCCCAACGCCGCCGCAAACAAACACACAGAGACAAACCACGCAAGCAAATAATCACCGCCTCTCGCACAACAACACACAGCCCGCCATCTCCGTCGCGATCGATACAAAGACACACAATAACAAACACACAAACGAAGCAGCTCCACACACAGCCAGCCACATGACACGTTTCCTTTCCTTCTCCCCTCCCAGTCACATCACGTCGCTCAAACGGAAAGAAACAAACAAACAAACAACACAGCGCACACACGCAGCAACAACACAGACTCTTTCGCACTTTTCAACTTCCGAACAGTGTGGTGGCCCTGAAAAGGGCCGTTTTCTAGTCTCTCCCACCCACAAGCACGGCCGCGGGAAGGCCAGCGCCCGCTGCGACACAGCCTAACCGCCGAAACCGTACAGGGTGCGCCCCTGCCTCTTCAGGGCGTACACCACGTCCATGGCCGTCACAGTCTTGCGCTTGGCGTGCTCAGTGTACGTCACCGCGTCGCGGATCACGTTCTCCAGGAACACCTTCAGCACCCCGCGGGTCTCCTCGTAGATCAGACCAGAGATGCGCTTCACGCCGCCCCTGCGAGCCAGGCGGCGGATGGCGGGCTTCGTGATGCCCTGGATGTTGTCGCGCAACACCTTGCGGTGCCGCTTGGCGCCACCCTTGCCGAGCCCCTTTCCTCCCTTGCCGCGGCCTGTCATCCTTCCTTCCTTCCTCGGGCAAAGCAACAACGTGCACACACAAACAGCAGCTGCAGCGGCTGGCGAGTCGGCTACGGTCTGCGCCCAGCGCGCCCGCCGCCCCCCTATATAGACTCTGGCCCGCCCTCCCCCCACCACGCGCAACCGAGGGCATATAAGCGCAGCACGGAGGCGCGCGGGCCCGTTGTCAAGGCAGCACCGGACGCCGCGCCGCACCTAACCTCCACGCACGCCGCTCCGCTACCGCTACCGCTACCGCCATGGCCCGCACAAAGCAAACGGCCCGCAAGTCCACCGGCGGAAAGGCGCCGCGCAAACAGCTCGCCACCAAGGCGGCGAGGAAGAGCGCGCCCGCCACCGGAGGCGTCAAGAAGCCCCACCGCTACAGGCCGGGCACCGTCGCCCTGCGAGAAATCAGGCGCTACCAGAAGAGCACAGAGCTGCTCATCCGCAAGCTGCCATTCCAGCGCCTAGTGCGCGAGATCGCCCAGGACTTCAAGACCGACCTGCGCTTCCAGAGCTCCGCAGTCATGGCCCTGCAGGAGGCCAGCGAGGCCTACCTCGTCGGCCTCTTCGAAGACACCAACCTGTGCGCAATCCACGCCAAGCGCGTCACCATCATGCCCAAGGACATCCAGCTCGCGCGCCGCATCCGCGGCGAGCGCGCCTAAACCGCGCCGCGGCACCGCACCGCACAAACAAAAACGGCCCTTTTCAGGGCCACTAACGTCTCTCCGTCGCGAGCAAACTTTGTCGGTCGCCTGCCTCTCGCCCCGCAACCCAAAAACAAAAACCACCACTTCCCGTCCGTCCGCCACACCCGCTCACTCTGCCTGCCTGCTAGCAGCGCGCAACAATCACACATCATCCCTCCCCGGCGCTCAAAGCGCACAATGCCCAACGGCCGACGTCACACCGCACGGGTGGCTGGCCGGCCGCCGCCGCTTTCGTTTCGAAAACAAAAAAACCCGCACTCCACTCCGACGGCCAACGGCCAGGCAGGCGCGCTCGCTCGCTCTACACGCCACCGAAATCCCCGCCGACTCCTTCCGCATCTCAACGTGCCCCCCGTTGCAAAACATAACACACACACACACACACACACAAAGGAACAAAACAAAACAAAGACCAGACACGACTCGACAAGACAGACATCCGAGAAGAACGAACGCAGGCAAGCCAACCAACGTATTCAAACAAAACAACGTGACAGAAAACCAACCGTCGGCCGCCGCCACAAACACGGCGACAATCAACCACGACAACAACAACAACAACAACAACAACAACAACACCGCTTACCGCTACCGCCGCCCACACCCGCCACCGACCCCCGCAATCCAACCACCACGGCACGCAAACAGCATCCCCACGGGCATACAGAAACGCCAGACAGACACCCACACCAAACGCAACACGACAATCAAAACCTTCCCCGACGTGCTTTGATGGCCCTGAGAAGGGCCGTTTTGGGCCGCGCGTCTCTTGCGCGCCACTAGACGACGACGGGGGGTGGGGACGACGGAGTCAAGCGCCAAACCCTTCCTTTCCCATCTCTTTCTCCTCTACTCTACTTCTTCTTCTTGGGCGAAGCCTTCGCCTTAGACGGCGTCGTCGCCTTCTTCGGGCGCGGCGCCTTCGGCTTCTTCGTCGGAACCTTGGCGGCCTTCTTCGCCTTCGACGGCGACTTGGCCTTGGCCGGCTTGGCCGCAGCCGCCTTCTTCGCACCCGCGGGAGCGGCCGACGCCGCAGACGCCTTCTTGGCGGCGCCCGCCTTCCGACCGGTCGCCGCCTTCACGCCACCAGCCTTCTTTGCGCCGGCCGCACGGGCGCCCTTCTTCTCCTTGCTGGCCGGAGCGGCGCGCTTCTTCTTGGCACCGCCAGCACGAGCCTTGCCGCCCTCGGCCGCCCCCCCGCCGCCGGCGCCGGCAAGCTTGAACGAGCCGGACGCGCCCTTCCCCTTCGTCTGCACCAGCTCGCCCGCCACGACGGCCGACTTGAGGTACTTCTTGATAAACGGCGCCAGCTTCTCCGCGTCCAGCTTGTAGTGCGCGGCTATGTACTTCTTGATCGCCTGCAGCGACGACCCGCCGCGCTCCTTCAGACTCTTGATGGCGGCCGTCACCATCTCAGAGGTGCGCGGGTGCGCAGGCTTGGCGCGCGGCTTCTTCGCAGACGACGCAGACTTGGCCTTCTTCGTAGTGCCGGTGGCGGCGGGTGCCGCAGCAGTCTCGTTCGTAGCCGCCTGATCTGCCATTTCGACGACGCGCGTAACACACAGCGAGAGCGAGCGGGACGGCAGGCAGGCACGCAAGCACAGCACAGCAGCAGAGCAGAGAATCACAAGGCCCAGCCAGTGTCGCGGGCGGGCGCGGACGGCCGAGAGAGCGGCCGCCACTCTGCGCGCCGCCGCGCCGCGCCTCCCGCGCTTGCTACCGCCCAACGTCCGACAGCCTGTGCGGAGCAGCCCCAAACCTGCGCCACAACCGCCCGCGCCTTTCAAACCACCGAGGATGGGGCTACACACAGCCACACCACAGTCGCCAACCAGTCGCCACGGCAGCGCCGCAAACCACGGCCAAACTGCAGCTACCGCGCGCTACAGCCTGGGTCGGCCCGCCGAGAATCGCCGCCCCCGCCCAAATGCCGCCCCCACAGCCCCAGCCGACGACCCGCCACAATGGCCAAACCTTCGGCAAAACTCCCACACCGTCGCCGCGGCAGCCCGGCCAGCGCGGCCGGCGCCACAGCCACACAAGCCGAGGCGTGCGGCGATGACGGCCGTGCAAACGCGCCTCCGCCGCCCCATCGCCTTCCGTCGCCCTCCCGCCGTTTCCCGATCGGCCCGCAGCCGTCGGGCCACATCGCGCGCCGTCCTCCTCCTCTCGCCCGCCAACATTCACAGCCGTTTCTCAACAATTGCCCGCCGCAAACGGACGCCGCCTGCGCAACAGGCGCCGCCGCCCCTCGCCGCTTCCGACCCAACCCCTCGACCGAGGCAAACCGCAATCCGAATCTACAGACCAACCCAATCTGCCGTCAAGCACACACGACAGCCGACCTTACACGTTACGCGTTACACATTACGTTTACACGTCTACGTTAGGTTAGGTTAGGTGGACGTGGGTTAGGTTAAGGGGACTTGGGTTAGGTTAAGCGTCAAACTTAGGTTAAGCATTCAAACACGTCAGGCGTCAGAGGTTAGGTTAGGTTAGGTTAGGTTAGGTTACACGTTAGGTTAAGGGGTCGGTGCTAGGTTAAGAAGCGTCAAACGTAGGTTAAAAAAGCGTTCAAACGTGAGGCGTGAGCCGGACAGCTTACCTTACGTAGACGTTAGGGGCTCACAGGCTGAGCTCACCTCGCCACACCACAGGTTAGGTTAGGTTAGGTTCGGTTCGGTTCGGTTCGCTCGGCTCAGCGTAAAGCGCCGAGGTCAGGGTTACGTTCGTTCACCTTCGGGCGCCACACTTTCGGTTGAAAGGTCGCGACGGGACGACGTCGGCAGGCACGCCGCAAACGAACAAAAACGTACAGACGACGTCGGAAACCGCCGACAGACGGGGGAGCAGCACGACCACGACCAGACACCGAGCGCGAACGAGACACACGCGAACCACCCCCACCGGCCAAAGGGCACCACACAACAACCCAGAGCACCACGTGTCGACACCAGAGCAACCCGCCGCTCACGCGACATGGCTGGCACCGAAGGGCAACCGCCCGCAACTGCGCTTTCCGCGCCGGCCCGGATGCACGTCGTGCTACAACAACACCACTACCGTACACAGCCGCTGTTCACAACATCACTATCAATGGCGCGCCCGCGGCTCGCCGCCGTCGCAGTCGCAGCCCCAACGCCAGCACCTTTGCACCACCATTCACACGCACCGCAACACAGCTCGCCGACACAGCCGAACAAAACAAACACCACACAACAACAGCAACAACGCCGCCGCCTCTACTTGTGCCGGCGACCCACCCCGCCGATGGCGCACCTTTCGCCAGCCGGCAATCGACACACACGCACCCACCCACCGGGGCCCAGTGCAAAAAAAAAAAAAAAAAAAACACACAAAAACAAAAAAACCAAACAACACAAACGACACGGGAAGCGCACACCGCCACTTCGCGCGCACGCCACCAACCAGTCGTCGTCTCAAAATAACAAACACAAACAAAATAAACTAACAACTAGGGCAACACAAAACCAAAACGCCTCGCACGAACCGCCCACAAAAAGGACAAGCACACGCACAGCCTCTGCTGACGACCACGACGCAGCGGCACGCTGCTCCTGTCCCGCGCCCCGCGCCCCACTCGATTCACAACTCACGCGACACCGTCAACGACGGGCTCGCTTCCCGCAACCTACCACCTTTCCGCCACGACGCACAGCCCCAGCCCCACCCGACGACGCCCGTGGCAACGACTGCACTTTCACCACCGCCTCCCCCTTCCCCCCCCAAAACACACACACACACACACACACACACACACACACACACACACACACACAGCCAGCCAAAAACGCACTCGCGACCCACACATGCACGTGCATCGGCACACGCCAACCAGTCAACGTCGACAACCACACGCAAGGCTCGAAACGAAACCGGCGTCCTTCCACGTTGCCATCAAGCTACGCGACACAAGACACAAGGAACCAACACAACAGCCGGCCCCACTAATTCCCACTCTGACGCCGCAAAAAGCACACCGAAACCGCCAAACGCACGCACATTCCCCTTCGCACTGACACCACCGACCGGCTCGCTACCACACACCTCTCGGCAGCCGTTTCACGCCAATTCGCCACACCGCCCACACAGTCGACAAGCGCCCGCCCTGTACGGCACACGCAACGACGCAGCGCAGCAAAGGGCGCCCGCAACACATACCTCTCCGCCGCCCGACGCGCCAACCGCCACACCACACCGCCAGCCACTCGCAAATTGTGCACTGCCACCAGCCACACGTCCAACACGCCGCGCCGCCTCCGGCCGCCCGCCAGGGGGCGCTCACGTCCGCGACAACAGCGCGGCCCGCCGGGCCGGGCCGGGCCGGGCCGAACCGAACCGAGCCGCCGCTGCTCTGCACTCGGCACGGCCACACCCTGCTGCAGACCGGGCTCGTCCCTCTGTACGCGTCTGCCTGCGCATCAACACAACACGACCTTTTTTTTTTTCTCTCTACCGCCATCCCTCCTCCTCGCGTTTTACTCGTTGTTGCAGCAGCGGCGCACACCTACACATCCACAGCCCCAGCCGAGCCGGCCTCACCTCAGGGCCCGCCGCCAGCGTCTCCTCCTCGGGCACAGGTGCGGTGCTGTGGCCGCCCATCCAACCGCATTGCTGGCCGTCCAGCCACCAGGCGTTCCCACTGCCGCGAGCCACGCCGCGCACCGACCCTGCTGCAGAAAACGAAGCATAGCCAGAGACCGACCGATACACAAAGCAAGCCGTCGCCTCGCCTCTTGTCCTTCCTGCCTTCCTTCCGCCCCCGCCCTTCTCACACCACCGCCTCTCCACTTTCGCCCCCCCCCCCTCCTTTTTTTTTTTTGTTTTCTTCTTTCTTTCTTTCTTTCTTTTGGCCCTCTCTCCTTCCCGCCATGGCGGTTACGGCACCGCCTGCAGCGGCAGATTTTTTGCGCCCACACGCCTACTCCTACCACCATTAACCTTGCCCTGCCCTGCCCTGCCCATCAACGTCGCAGTCGAACCGACGCTTGCCAACACACATTACGCGCCGCCGCCACAGCACCTTCCCTTCCCACAACACACCGACGTCATCACACGCACCCAAAACAGGGGCCACGACCGTGTTCCTCGCCCACTCCCATCCCGCACGGTACGCACATTCCCAACTACTACCGCGCACCCTCCCTTTCCAATCTGTGTGTCTCTGTGTCTGTGTCCTGTCCGCGCGTGACGCCTCCCAACATCCGCCGTCCCCCGTCCCGTTTTCGCCCCCATGCCGTCGTCGCGCCGCCTCCTCCCCGTCCACCGCCGCCCCTGTCCGCCCCGCACCACACCATACACCGCTGCTTGTCCCGGCCGTTGCCACCAAAGGCGCCGACCGCAAACGCGCCACGCCGCAGCCCCCGTGCGTCTCGCGCTCGCTTCCATCTCCGTGCCGACGCTGCCTCTCTTCCCACTCGCACTCGACCTCGACAACACAGTCTTTGGCTCCGCCACTGCGTGTTCCGGTGGTACGCACGCTGCAACACGTATGTATTCATTACCAGAGCGATGGCGAGGCATGACAGCATCTCTGTCTGACCAGAGAGTTCTTTATCGCTGCTAGTCGGCGCTTGGACCGCGCCAGACGACAGTAGTGGCACGCACCGGGTCGCCAGGAACAGTTGTTATATATATTGTAGCGCGAGTCGGGAGAGGTAGTAGTCGGTCGACAGTAGTAGCGGGTGGACGGTTGTACTGAGCGGGCGTCGGCGGCGTGCTCTGCTCGTCTCGCGACTCTGGTCACGGTTCGGGACGATGTATAGTATATTGTGTTATAATCAAAAGGTGGTGTGACGCTGCATTGCGCAAATCTGATAACGTATGTTCATTGTACTTATTTTGTTCAACAACAAAAGCCCCACTATTACTTTTTTTCTAAAGTAACTTTTGTCTCTTAACGAAAAACATTCACTTTTTAAAGACTACTTCCTATGGCATTTCCCTCCAAGGAGTGCAATTAATTACCAGCCAGCACTCATTCATTGCACACAGCTGTGTAAGGGGTATCTACAATTGAGGAGCGGATATAAATGCAATTTTTTGTTTTTTTTGTTTTTTTTTTTTGTGTGTGTGTGTTGTAACCTCCCAGCAAATTTTAAAATAATGGACAATGTTATTTACGGATGCCAATGGACATTGCGCTAATTGTAACCTCGCCCACAATGAGAGGTATTGAAAATGGCAACAAAAATGTGAAATTCGCAATCTGACTCAAATATAAAGTCTTCACACAACATTTAAAAAAGTCCGTTCAGTGACAAGAAACTTCAATTAAACCGAAATATCGGTCTTTGGCCCTGTGCAAAACAATCAGAATTAAAGTGTTACCTCCGAATAAATGGATGTCACATTTCTGCTCTGGTTGTTGCGCAGCGCTTGGAGGAACTGCATTGCAAATAGTAATATTCTCTTTTTTTGTGATTTTAGTGACATTTTTCTTCAAAGAAGTGGAATGAAATGTGAAGTGCAACGAACTCTTTAGTTCAATAAAAAATTAAATGTTTGAAAAATGCTTTTGAAATAAAAATTATTATTGGGGAACTTGTTGGAGAATAATTACAATAAATACAATTTTTCATTATCTAATGATTGTATTAATTAACAGTATACCTTATTCACCATCTTGACCAGTGTTGCCGACCGCCTACATCACACAACCGCACTCGGCTGCTACTACTGACCGACCGCTCTGCATGACGACTATTAGCGTACTGCACGCGACGACTACTGACAGAGTACAGCCCTCAACTACACAGAGCTACGGACTCGCAACGACTACTGACTGACTGACTGACTGACTGACTGACTGACTGAGAACCGCTCGCAACACGCGCAGTCCAGCGCAAACTCTCTGGTCACAGATGCTACAATGTCTCGCCATCGCTACTATGTTACATACGTGTTTCAGTGTCTTTTTCATTGGGGTAACGATCTTTGGCTCTTTTTATTCTGAATACAGGGCCAAAGGTCAACGCTGCTGCCCTTATACAATTTATCAGGTTTCATTATGTCTGTTGCAATGTTACATACGGTTCACTCTTTCATTAATATTATCGTTGGGTTTGTTTTGTAGGGACGTTAACATTCTGGCACATTTTTATTATCATCGGACTCTCTGCTATTTGTGCAGGGAGGTTATACCTGGGTCCATTTACATTTTAATATTGATAGACTTTTTGTTTTCTTTTTTGTTTCTTGTTGTTTTTCCTTCTTTTTTTTTGTTGTTTTTTTTTTTGTTTTGTTTTTCCCGCTCTCACCACCACCGCCGCATCACGCCTTCCGTTTTCTTGGTTTCTTTTCTGTTCTTCAACTGCTTCAACATCACCGCGCCCCATTTCCACACCACAGCCATCAGCCTCCAAGACGGGCGGGCGCAGTGTGCCATTTCCGGCGCACAAGCACACCCGTACGGTACTCTCCTCGCCCCCACGCCACCAACAACACAGCGACCACGCGGCTTTCAGGCACGGCACGGCACCGGCGAAATGCGCCGCCCCCGCCCCTCCGCGCATCCGTCCGTCTCGCCACGTTCACTGACAGCCGCGTCTGCGGCTACACCACGACAACCACAACACAACACCGCTCCCCTCCCTGGCAACTCACATTGTTTTTCTCCTCCTCTTTTGCACAAACCACAACGCCGAGCACAGGCGCAAGCCACCCACACCGCGCCCCTCCCCGTCCCGTCTTTGGCCGCCGCTCCTCGTTTCCTCGTTTGCCCCCTCCCATCTCCCGAAATGCCATGCCATGCCAGCAGCGTTACGCATGCCCCTCCCCTGTCCACACAACACTACCGCCTAACGAACAGCCTTTTCCGGGCCACATCCAGGGCACGCCCACCTCCAAACACTGCCAATTCACGGACACACACACACACACACACACACTCACTTTCTCGACACCTTTCTGTACGGAGGGTGCGTCATCTCGACCGTGACAGAGTGACGGCAACTATCGACGATCCATTTCCCCCCACTGGTAAAACATGTCCACTAACACCTACATACATCATTCAAGTACACAGACAATAGCATACACACAATGGGAGGGCACACGAACATGGACGGCACGGCACTGTCATACACTCTTCCTCAGAACCATATCAACAAACGTTACGTACATCCGGGAAAGCGAAAGCCCAATGCAGCCGTCAAAGGTAACGTTCACCACGGCAGACACTTGCAGCCGCGCCGCCGTTAAACGCATTTCAGTGCGGCTCCAATACGCCTCCGACACGGGAACGTTCCGTTGCTCTACGAATGCGTTTCTCCCCTTTTTCCCTTCCTCTCTCTTTTGCCCCCCCTCCTTGCACTCTTGCCTCATTCCTCACGTTCTGCCCAGACATTCGACCGATCAAAGTCAACCTTTCGTTACCGTTCTCAGCGCGACGGTGTACAACAGTATGACGGGTGTGCCCAAGACTTCGGTTCAGTTGCGTGACGCCGGTCTATCGCGCCGATCGACAGTTACTCAGGGGGCGACGCATCGGACCACGTCACCGACACACAAAACACTTTCAAACAAACAAATACATACCGGATGGACACAGACAAACACGTGTACAGACATTCGCCAAACAAACGACCGCCGCCGTCGTCGTCTAGCGTGCATCTTGAATGACGACATCGGTGTGCGTGCGTCGTACGCAATCAGTCAGACACGGCTATCAAACATCAGAGTCGAATGGTACATCATCGTGCGTGTCGCCGTACACGTACAGTACAATACAACAACAATGCGTCTTAATGGCACGTTCATTTCAACGTCACTCACACACCTCCACGCTGCAGTTACGTCGCACCATTGTCAAACTCGGCGTACAGCAAAGGGAATAGTGGGCGGCAAAAAAAAAACCAAACAAAAACATTTCACATTTCACCCTCGCCATGTATGATGTGCAAAAAAACAAACCCGCAAACGGCCGTCGTTACGGTGACACAAAAGTCGCCGATCACACTGTCCCCCCTCGCAGACGGGTAACACACACACACACACACACACACACACCAACAACACCAATGGGTCAAAAACCACGCCAACGAGGCGTGCCACCATTCCACGCCACGGCGACCAACCTCGTGGCCGTACCCCGCGCAACACGCTTTGACGCGCCCCCCCCCCCCACCCACAATCAAAATGCACACATACATCACAGCCGTCCACACAAACAACAACAACAATTCCGCCCTTCCCGCAAAAGGCAAGTTGGTGGCCCTGAAAAGGGCCGTTTTGCCGCTCTCGCAACGGAGGAGCCTTCTCTCTCCATCCTTCCTTCCATTCCAGAGCCACCTCCTTACTTGGAGCTCGTGTACTTGGTCACCGCCTTCGTGCCCTCGCTCACGGCGTGCTTGGCCAGCTCGCCAGGCAGCAACAGCCGCACAGCGGTCTGGATCTCGCGGGACGTGATGGTCGAGCGCTTGTTGTAGTGCGCCAGGCGAGACGCCTCGGCCGCAATGCGCTCGAAAATGTCGTTCACGAAGCTGTTCATGATGCTCATCGCCTTCGACGAGATGCCCGTGTCAGGGTGCACCTGCTTCAGCACCTTGTAGATGTAGATGGCATAGCTCTCCTTCCTCTTGCGCTTCTTCTTCTTGTCGCCCTTCGAAATGTTCTTCTGCGCCTTGCCAGCCTTCTTGGCGGCCTTCCCGCTAGTCTTGGGCGGCATCTCGAACCAACGTACGGCAGCAGCAACACCAGTAGCAAGCGCTCCGCTCTAGTCAGCGTCTCCCCACACAGTGGCACCCGCCGCCAGCCGCCGCCGCACCTTTACCAGCTCGCCCTGTTGCGGCCGCCGACCAATGGGGCGCGCGCGCAACCGGCCGCCGCACCCGAGCCCATAAAGCACCCCCACCCCGGCTGCGCCGGCACGCACTCCGCTGCTCGACTCGCTGCCGCTCGCACCGGTCGTTTTTCGTTTCCGTTTCGTGTGCACCGTCGCTAGCCCATCGCCATGTCCGGACGCGGAAAGGGAGGCAAAGTCAAGGGCAAGTCAAAGTCCCGCTCAAGCAGGGCTGGGCTCCAGTTCCCGGTCGGCAGAATCCACCGCCTCCTGCGCAAGGGAAACTACGCAGAGCGCGTCGGCGCCGGGGCCCCCGTCTACCTCGCCGCCGTCATGGAGTACCTCGCGGCTGAGGTGCTCGAGCTGGCCGGAAACGCGGCCCGCGACAACAAGAAGACGCGCATCATCCCGCGCCACCTGCAGCTTGCCATCCGCAACGACGAGGAGCTCAACAAGCTCCTGTCGGGCGTCACCATCGCACAGGGTGGTGTCCTGCCCAACATCCAGGCCGTCCTGCTGCCAAAGAAGACCGAGAAGAAGGCCTAAAGGAGGCCAGGCAATCGCAGCGCCGCGTGCTCCCCTGCACGCAACGCGCTTTGCCGGCTCGGCCCACAACAATCGGCCCTTTTCAGGGCCACCACACAAACCTACGTCCAAAGCAAAATTTCAGTCGTCCTCGCCGCACCTTGTTTTGTTTTAACTTTGCACAGCCGCCGCCGGCGCACGTCCGCCATCTTGTCGTCCACACAGCCCGTGTGGCCCAACACACACACACACACACACACATTTTGCACCGTCGCAGTCGCCTTCCAAACCGACAACGGCAGCAATAATGACCATTGTTAAAGGGAGGCGTGTCGACACACCGCCCTCCACTCCCGCGCGCAACGGCCGTCGACACGAACGAAACAGCTGATCCGGCCGCCTATGCCCACACGCCTTGCCTCGGAAACCCCAACGCCGCCGCAAACAAACACACAGAGACAAACCACGCAAGCAAATAATCACCGCCTCTCGCACAACAACACACAGCCCGCCATCTCCGTCGCGATCGATACAAAGACACACAATAACAAACACACAAACGAAGCAGCTCCACACACAGCCAGCCACATGACACGTTTCCTTTCCTTCTCCCCTCCCAGTCACATCACGTCGCTCAAACGGAAAGAAACAAACAAACAAACAACACAGCGCACACACGCAGCAACAACACAGACTCTTTCGCACTTTTCAACTTCCGAACAGTGTGGTGGCCCTGAAAAGGGCCGTTTTCTAGTCTCTCCCACCCACAAGCACGGCCGCGGGAAGGCCAGCGCCCGCTGCGACGCAGCCTAACCGCCGAAACCGTACAGGGTGCGCCCCTGCCTCTTCAGGGCGTACACCACGTCCATGGCCGTCACAGTCTTGCGCTTGGCGTGCTCAGTGTACGTCACCGCGTCGCGGATCACGTTCTCCAGGAACACCTTCAGCACCCCGCGGGTCTCCTCGTAGATCAGACCAGAGATGCGCTTCACGCCGCCCCTGCGAGCCAGGCGGCGGATGGCGGGCTTCGTGATGCCCTGGATGTTGTCGCGCAACACCTTGCGGTGCCGCTTGGCGCCACCCTTGCCGAGCCCCTTTCCTCCCTTGCCGCGGCCTGTCATCCTTCCTTCCTTCCTCGGGCAAAGCAACAACGTGCACACACAAACAGCAGCTGCAGCGGCTGGCGAGTCGGCTACGGTCTGCGCCCAGCTCCGACTCCGTTACTCATGTGCCTACCTGAGGCACGTGTGTGAGCAGGGTAAGCACTTGTGTGCTGTTCCTGCAGGACCTGAAAGAGATGTTTTAGAAAAGACTTCCTAACCGTTGTTGGGGTCCTCTCGGTGTTTATCTCGTGGGTCCTGGTGTTGTTGGGGGAAGGGTTATTCCCGCAACAGGTCCGGCCAACGGGTAGTTGGTCGATGGTGTTGCTGCTGGCCCCAGCCCCGAATGAGCCGATTGCGGGATTGACCCGCTTTTTGGTAAAACTGGCGTGCTAGGACTCGGAATCGGTCCCGCAACGTCAGAATGCCCGTGTCTTCATGGAGAAAGGTGGTTGGGTAGAACCTGGGAAGGCCCAGCGCAAGCTTCAGCGCCTTGTTTTGCACGCATTGTAGCGATCGTATCGAGGAGTCGGCGGCATTGCCCCACACCACGGCCGCGTACTCTAGCACTGGACGTACCAGTGTCAGATACAGCGTGATGCCGTGACGGGAGGGCAATGTGGACTCCGGGTTTAACAAGGGATAGAGTGCACGAAGCCGCCCTATCGCCTTGTTTCGGATCCACTGGATGTGTGGGGCCCAGGTGAGCCGCTGGTCTAGTCTCACTCCGAGGTAGGTAGCTGTTTTTGACCACGGGATGGGGCCTCCCGCGATGTGTAGGGCTTCTAGGTTTGGCGGCACTCTGCGCTTCGTGAACGCCACCGCCTGGCTCTTGCCAGCGTTAAATTTAAGGCGCCACATGGTGGCCCAAGCACCAAGCGCTTCACATCCTTGCTGGAGGCGACGCCCCATGGTATGCGCGTTCATGCTCCGGGTGAACAGAGCAGTGTCGTCCGCATAAAGGGCCAACTCTACTCCGTTCACTCGCGGAGCGTCGGCGGTGAAGAGCGAGTAGAGTATGGGGCCTAGTACCGATCCCTGCGGTACGCCGGCACGTATGGGTCTGTTTGTGGACCTTCCCTGTTCTGCCCGGACGTGGAATGTCCTGCCAGATAAGTAGGACCTGAGAAGCACTCCGTGCGACGTCGGTACCCCGAGTACAAACAACTTGTAGACGAGGCCGTCATGCCACACGGAGTCGAAGGCGCGTGAGACGTCCAGGAATACCGCCCCAAGGTATTCCCTCGTCTCCAGCGCCCTCATAGCTGGTTCCACGAGGCGGAGCAGCTGGTGGGTCGTGGAGTGACCTCCACGAAAACCAAACTGTTCGTCTGGCAGTATGTCTTCCTGGTCCACGTGTTGTAGAAGTCGCCGCACGTAAAGTCTCTCGAAAACCTTCGAGAGACATGGGAGGAGGCTGATGGGTCTGTAGCTGGATGGCGACCGGGGGTCCTTGTCCTGCTTCGGGATGGCCACCACCTCGGCATGTTTCCACACCGAGGGGTAGACACCCGAGGCCAGGATTTCGTTAAAGACTGTGGCCAGGTATTGCTCGTACTCCTGAGGAAGATTCCTAAGGAGTGAGTTCGGGATGCCGTCGATGCCACCTGCCCTCCGGGCGTTAAGCGATCGGAGTTGCAATGCGACTTCTTCGGCGGTGATGGGGTCTATGCTGTCACCCTCCTCTCGTGCGTCGAGGAAGACTGGGAGACGTTCTTCCACTAGACGGACGTGGGCCACGTCGATGTCTTCTACCACGGGTCGGAAGTTTGCCTCAAAGGTGTCCGCTAGGACACTTGCCTTGGCGTCCGGCTCGCAGTAGTGGTCCTGACCGAGTTTCAGGAGAGGAATGCGCTGCCTGCGGCGCAGAAAACCTCTCACGACTCGCCATGCACTGCCGTCATCTGGGTCGAGGGACTCGACAAGGTCGGCCCATGCTTGGTTGCGGTGTTCGCGGACGGCCGCAGTGATGGCACGACGCATGCGGTTTACGCGGCGTTTCGTTTCTGGCTGTCGCGTTATTTGCCACTCACGGAAAAGATGGTTCTTCGCCACTATAAGTTCCCGTATTGCTTGCGGGAGGCGCCGCGACCTGTCTTGCGGCTGACGTGTGCGACCAGGTGTGGCAGTCTCTGCCGCTCGCAGGAGCGCCTGATTTAGGGAGGTGATGGCGGCTTCCGCCCCCACCTCCTCCGGATCAGGGGCATCTGTGAGGTACTCCCGTACCTCGGTTTGGAAGTGCTCGACGTTGATATTTTTGAAGGATGGACGACCGGCCCGCACCGCCGCGCCGACGACGTCTATGTCAAAGATCACCGGCAAGTGATCTGATGACAGAGCCGTCCTCGTCTCGGCAGTCGTAAACCGATCGACCCCCCTCAGTATAGCAACGTCGAGAACGTCTGGTTGTCCGCGCACTGGGATGTGGGTTGGGTCGTAGGGCCCTAGAATGATGGCGCCGTGTCTGAGGGCGGCGCGTTCAAGTCGGCGCCCGCTGACATTTGTGAGGCGGGAGTTCCAGTGGGCGGACTTTGCGTTAAAGTCCCCCCCGATGAACAGCCTCCCCTCCATGTCCAGTAGGGTGTCGAAATCGGCCTCTTGCAGAACACCCCGCGGCGGCCGGTATGCCGCCACGAAGGTGATCTTGCCGACAGACGTGTTGACGGTCACGCCGGTGGCTTCAATGTGCTCGAGTCGTGGCAGCTGCACCGGGTAGTGCCGCAAGGACGACCTAACATACGCCGCCGTTCCGCCGCCGTGGGTCGGCCGGTCAGTGCGGTAGCAGCTGTAGTTTGCGACCCTGACATGCACACCGGGTTTTAGGAATGTTTCGCAGACGAGGCAGATGTCTACTGCCTCGCTATATAGAAATTCCCTAAATTCACCCTGCTGCGGTATAAGACTGTTTGCGTTAAAAACGCAAATAGTCAGGCCATGGGTATGGTCGTTATCCATGACTGGGGGGCTGGGCGATGGCCTGGAGGGCCGTCGCAGCTGCGGAGACTAGACTGGGTAGTTGTGTCATGATTCTGTTTAATGTTTGCAGTAGCGTCTGCAGATCATCTGTGATAGCGCTCGAGGCCGCGGGGGCGGGTGGCGCTGGGGCTGTACTAGGCTGGCACTGTTTTGCGATGGGTGTCTGCGCAGCAGGGGCAGCCTGTCCATTTTCGGCGCGGGTCGGGGGGGGCGGTGGGAGTAGCCCAGCAGCACTGGGTTCCGTCTGTGTGTTGGTAGGTGGTTGCAGGTTGCGGGCGGGTAGGCGGCGTTCACCGCGAGGCGGGGCCTGCTGTTCAGCAGCCCGTCTCCCGGCAACGGACGCAAAACTGACTCCTGGCTGCACTTTTTTGGCGGCCTTGCCACGCTTGCGGGATTTGAATGCGTTACAGCCCCTGTAGCTGGCAACATGCGGCTCACTGCAGTTGCAGCATTTGGGCTGTTCGTCGCGCTTTTTTACGCAATCACGGCTTTGGTGTGCACCTGCACACTTTACGCAACGCGCGGGCATGGTGCAGTTGTGTGCAACATGGTCTAAGCCTTGGCAAGAGTAACACTGAAGCCTCTTGCCTTTGGCCTTGAGTAGTTCGACTGAAACGTCGATGTCCGCAATTTTGTCGAGTTGGAAGATTTTCCTGTTGTCCTCGTTGTCCACTAGGACGACAAGGAACAACGGCATCTTTTTGTGCGTGCGCGGCGATGTCATTAATTCTACCGTGCGCGCGGAAAAACCCGACTCCGCGAGTTCTTGTTTAAGGTGGGTAGGGTCCATCTTGATTGGCAGGTGGCGTATAACCACCTTTAGTAGCTTCAGGGACTCGGTGTTGTGGGTATAGCAATGGAGTCCCTGATCCCTAACGAGATCCATGAGCTTTTTGTGCTCGTCTATGGATGTTGGGAGGATCTTGTAGACGTTATTCGCTTGGACTTTGAATGACTTTACTTCCACCACTTCTTTAATCATGCGGCGGAGGTCCATGAACTCATCGTCCCACGTCACGACTACTGGAGGGGGGCGTGTGTGTTTACGTGCTGGGGCGGCGGGTTCCGCTTCCATGACAACTTCGGTTGCCTCTGCGAACCGATTTGATGTGGCTGGCGGTGGGGCGAGCACCTTCTCCAGCCTTTTGGGCTTGGCAGTGTGCCGCCGGTTTGGTACGGTAAAACCGTCTTCCTCGGCTGCAGGGGGCGCTGTGGGGGCGTCTGCAGCAGCAGCCTTCTTTTTTGTTTGGCGCCCTTCAGGCGCGGTTACTGCGGTTTGTTCCTCAGAGTCAGAGGTGGCTGGTCGTTTCCGTGATGCCTGTTGCACATCCATCGGCATCTCTGCCGATAGAAGTGTCCCCAGGTTGGCTTCAGGAATTTCTAGTAGAACTGGCGTTGTTGGGTGCCGTGTTGGGTTTGGGTGGTCGCTGTCAGTCAGTCTCTGCGCGGCGAGGACTGGCGCACTAGCGGCTTCTTCACTGGAATTGTCCGTTGGGGCGATCAGCAGCGCACTGGCTTCTTGAGTAGCCAAGACTGGTGACGCAACACCATTCGGGGCCGCCTCCGCCAGAGCAGCAACATCTTGAGTTGCTACACCCAGCAGGGCTCCCGGCGGAACAATCACCTCTTCTATGGCCGAGCGCGGCAGTTCACTCAGCGGAAAGGAAGACTCTGTTTGCGGCTGTTGAGCCCGGGCGGCGGCTAAGTCGTGGCGCACGAAATGTGCGTACGCCCTTTCCGCGGCCTCTTTTTCTGCGGGTGTTTCTGGCTTTGCTATGCGATTCATAATCACATACAGCTCAACGGCAGAGATGGGGCGGTAGCCTGAGGGAGCGCAAGAAGCGCCGACCGTGGACGCGGTATCGCTGTGGGCGGGTGGTGTGGCGGATGTTGCCGCCGACAGAGTGCGGTCTGTCGTGACAACATCCTCTATGGCGGTTAGGCAGCTATTATTTGGGTCCATGGGGCACCTGTAATTGAGAAAGAAAAGATGTAGATATCTAACTCTAGTGATCGCGGACTGGTCCCACGTGAAGGGGGTCCTGGATCACAGCGTGCCCTAACGTTCCCTAGGCGTGACGCAAATCGATTCCTGAATCGATTTGTGCCACAGCCAGTAGCAGATAACACGACAATTTTGCCGCTAACCAACCCGCGCGCGAGTAGTCAGCAGGAGAGACAAGCTTTTGCTTTTGCCACGCGGACGCCGTTGACCAACGCACCTTAACAAAGGCGCGCAGACAAAGACGCGCGAGAACAATAGCGCGAGCGAGACAATAGCAGCTGCGGTGAGCCAGAGCGTCCTCTCGCTACGGCGGCTCAGCGCGGTCTCTCGTCTCTTCTTCTCTGCCCTGCGTCTGCGCCCAGCGCGCCCGCCGCCCCCCCCTATATAGACTCTGGCCCGCCCTCCCCCCACCACGCGCAACCGAGGGCATATAAGCGCAGCACGGAGGCGCGCGGGCCCGTTGTCAAGGCAGCACCGGACGCCGCGCCGCACCTAACCTCCACGCACGCCGCTCCGCTACCGCTACCGCTACCGCCATGGCCCGCACAAAGCAAACGGCCCGCAAGTCCACCGGCGGAAAGGCGCCGCGCAAACAGCTCGCCACCAAGGCGGCGAGGAAGAGCGCGCCCGCCACCGGAGGCGTCAAGAAGCCCCACCGCTACAGGCCGGGCACCGTCGCCCTGCGAGAAATCAGGCGCTACCAGAAGAGCACAGAGCTGCTCATCCGCAAGCTGCCATTCCAGCGCCTAGTGCGCGAGATCGCCCAGGACTTCAAGACCGACCTGCGCTTCCAGAGCTCCGCAGTCATGGCCCTGCAGGAGGCCAGCGAGGCCTACCTCGTCGGCCTCTTCGAAGACACCAACCTGTGCGCAATCCACGCCAAGCGCGTCACCATCATGCCCAAGGACATCCAGCTCGCGCGCCGCATCCGCGGCGAGCGCGCCTAAACCGCGCCGCGGCACCGCACCGCACAAACAAAAACGGCCCTTTTCAGGGCCACTAACGTCTCTCCGTCGCGAGCAAACTTTGTCGGTCGCCTGCCTCTCGCCCCGCAACCCAAAAACAAAAACCACCACTTCCCGTCCGTCCGCCACACCCGCTCACTCTGCCTGCCTGCTAGCAGCGCGCAACAATCACACATCATCCCTCCCCGGCGCTCAAAGCGCACAATGCCCAACGGCCGACGTCACACCGCACGGGTGGCTGGCCGGCCGCCGCCGCTTTCGTTTCGAAAACAAAAAAACCCGCACTCCACTCCGACGGCCAACGGCCAGGCAGGCGCGCTCGCTCGCTCTACACGCCACCGAAATCCCCGCCGACTCCTTCCGCATCTCAACGTGCCCCCCGTTGCAAAACATAACACACACACACACACACACACAAAGGAACAAAACAAAACAAAGACCAGACACGACTCGACAAGACAGACATCCGAGAAGAACGAACGCAGGCAAGCCAACCAACGTATTCAAACAAAACAACGTGACAGAAAACCAACCGTCGGCCGCCGCCACAAACACGGCGACAATCAACCACGACAACAACAACAACAACAACAACAACAACAACACCGCTTACCGCTACCGCCGCCCACACCCGCCACCGACCCCCGCAATCCAACCACCACGGCACGCAAACAGCATCCCCACGGGCATACAGAAACGCCAGACAGACACCCACACCAAACGCAACACGACAATCAAAACCTTCCCCGACGTGCTTTGATGGCCCTGAGAAGGGCCGTTTTGGGCCGCGCGTCTCTTGCGCGCCACTAGACGACGACGGGGGGTGGGGACGACGGAGTCAAGCGCCAAACCCTTCCTTTCCCATCTCTTTCTCCTCTACTCTACTTCTTCTTCTTGGGCGAAGCCTTCGCCTTAGACGGCGTCGTCGCCTTCTTCGGGCGCGGCGCCTTCGGCTTCTTCGTCGGAACCTTGGCGGCCTTCTTCGCCTTCGACGGCGACTTGGCCTTGGCCGGCTTGGCCGCAGCCGCCTTCTTCGCACCCGCGGGAGCGGCCGACGCCGCAGACGCCTTCTTGGCGGCGCCCGCCTTCCGACCGGTCGCCGCCTTCACGCCACCAGCCTTCTTTGCGCCGGCCGCACGGGCGCCCTTCTTCTCCTTGCTGGCCGGAGCGGCGCGCTTCTTCTTGGCACCGCCAGCACGAGCCTTGCCGCCCTCGGCCGCCCCCCCGCCGCCGGCGCCGGCAAGCTTGAACGAGCCGGACGCGCCCTTCCCCTTCGTCTGCACCAGCTCGCCCGCCACGACGGCCGACTTGAGGTACTTCTTGATAAACGGCGCCAGCTTCTCCGCGTCCAGCTTGTAGTGCGCGGCTATGTACTTCTTGATCGCCTGCAGCGACGACCCGCCGCGCTCCTTCAGACTCTTGATGGCGGCCGTCACCATCTCAGAGGTGCGCGGGTGCGCAGGCTTGGCGCGCGGCTTCTTCGCAGACGACGCAGACTTGGCCTTCTTCGTAGTGCCGGTGGCGGCGGGTGCCGCAGCAGTCTCGTTCGTAGCCGCCTGATCTGCCATTTCGACGACGCGCGTAACACACAGCGAGAGCGAGCGGGACGGCAGGCAGGCACGCAAGCACAGCACAGCAGCAGAGCAGAGAATCACAAGGCCCAGCCAGTGTCGCGGGCGGGCGCGGACGGCCGAGAGAGCGGCCGCCACTCTGCGCGCCGCCGCGCCGCGCCTCCCGCGCGATTCGGAGTTAGTCTTCCGACGAGAGCGGACGTGTCGCGCGAGAGCTCGTTATGTCTACGGACGCTACTCCGGCTGAGGGTGTGGTGGATCGCCGTCCGGCGGAGAATACTTCGTCGGCGGCCTCATCCGGCCCCCCACCTATGATGACCAGGCAACGCCTCCGTGAGAACGATCTGTTGACGACCTGTGCAAGGACTTTGGATATCGGTATGGATTGCACTCCTGATTCTTCGGGTGAAGATGACGACGGCCACCAGCAGCATAGTCGTAAGCGCACCGGCGATGTCGCCACCGGGGCAGATGACGGTTTCCGGAAGCCACCAAGGAAGAAGGTCTCGAAGCAGCCGCAGCGGCGGCCTGACACGGATGCGGTGCCAACGTCTAACCGCTACGACGTCATCCAAGACGGCGCGGACGACGTTCCACCGCCCCAGCAGCAACAGCAACAGCAGGGGGCGCAGCAGCCACCGTCCCAGCCTCAGCTGCAGCGGAAGGTGCCGCCCATTGTGTTGCAGTTTAAGAATTCCTACAAGCAACTACACACGTGGTTAAAGGAGCACTGTAAGCAGTCATTTACTGCCAAGCAGACGGGGGGTGATACCCTCAAACTTAGCCTCTCCTGTACTGAGGATTATGTGACTGTAATGGATATGGTTGGGCGAGAGGGTATCCCCATGTATACCTATCCAGCGGTCCGTCCGCCGACTCTGAAGGCGCTGTTGAAGCACATTCCGGCGTCTCTCACCCATGACGACCTGAAGGAAGAACTAGAGGACCTCGGCTTCGTCGCAACGGTGGTGGATTACCATCGTATGCCCGGGACCAATCAGCTTACTGGCCACCGCGTCGTCGTCCTGCAGGACACTCCTCGGCATCGGGAAATATTCCAGCTAACCAGGATTTATGATCTCTCCATCACCGTGGAACGTCTGCGGAAGTCCCGTGGCCCGGTCCAATGCTTCCGGTGCCAAGGGTTCAACCACGTGGCCCGTCACTGCACTATGCCGCCTATGTGCGTCAAGTGTGGTGCTGGCCACGACAGCCGCCTTTGTCCACGAAGTAAGGATGAGCCGCCCGTCTGTGGCCTGTGTGGAGGCAGCCATCCTGCCAATTTTCGTTCCTGCGCGAAGCATAAGGAGGCTAGCCGTCGGCAGCGGGGTCTTCCGCCCGTCCCGCCCTCCCGACGTGCTGATACCCGACGGAGGCGACAACCGCCGCCCACACAGCCGGCCAGTGACAAGCGTACGTGGCCCTCCCTACTTGAACGCCGGTCCGCGAGGATCCAGCCCGGTGTCACAGTGGCAGATGCACTAAAGGGCGTCTCCCAACCACGGGCGACCGCGGCTGCCGCGGTGCCCAGCGTCCCACCGCCTCCTGCACGCCAGGACCGCCAGCCGGCTTCTCCTTCGCCTACAGCTGTGCCTACTGTTGGACTCCAAGACGTTTTCCAGCTGCTGCAGCATCTGACCACGATGGTGACCGAGTTGACCACCGCCATCGTCAACCTTCCTGCAACCATCGCCGCCACAGTGGAGGCGACGATCTCACGCAGCCTTCGGGCTCCCACTGCCGACACTTTAGTAGCCCAGCATGCCTAGACGCCGCCGCTTGGATGATTTCCGCATAGTGGCTTATAATGCCGCCAACCTCACCTACGACCTTGAGGAGCTTCGGCAGTTCTTGTTTGAACATGACGTGGACATTTGCCTGGTCAATGAGACCTTCCTCAAACCAGGCATCCGCTCCAACATCGCCAATTACCGATGCTTTCGGACCGACCGGCCGACGCAGGGGGGTGGCACGGCGATCTTCATCCGCTCCTCCATTCCGCATTGTGAAATTCAACCACCTGCCATCGGGACTATAGAAGTCACTGCTGTCCAGGTTGCAACGGCCACTGGACCAGTCACGTTTATGGCTGTTTACCGGAGCCCTCGTCGCCAGCTCCTCCTAGATGATGCCCGTCGCCTTCTCCGGACTCCTGGCAAATATTTTATTGCTGGTGACCTCAATTGCAAACACGCCGCCTGGAATTCTTTGGTCACCAATCTTAATGGGCGGCTTCTTCTCCAGGCCACTGAAGAGGTGAATGCGTATGTCTGTGGTCCCGAGGAGCCGACGTGTTATCCTAGCAGAGGGAGGCCCGACATTCTTGACATCGCCATTACTCGGGGACTTAATCAGTTCCTGACTGCTGAAGTCCTTCACGAACTGAACTCCGACCACCTGCCAGTTCTCTTTCAACTGGACGTCGCCCCGGTGCAGAGTACGGGCCGGCTCAATCTCAACCGCACGGACTGGCCGTGCTTTCAGCGTCGAGTTACTGCAGCCCTGCAGCGACAGGTGGATGGCGTCGGCGTTCACGAGGCCTCTGCAGCCCAGTTTGCTGATACACTCACAGCAGCTCTGGTGGGAGCGACGCCCCGCCCGCGCACCAGCACAGTCGCATCTTCCGCTCTCCCAGCGGAAATCCTCCAGGACATACGCACACGTAATCGCCTCTGCAAGGAATGGCGTGTGACCAGGGACCCACAGCTGAAGCGCCACATCAACAGCCTGCGCCGTGACATCAAGGCCGCAATTGTCCAGCATAAGAATCGACGCTGGGCTGAGAAACTGCAGGCGTTCACCCCTGACCCCATGCACTGGAATGCGGTCCGCTTTTTTACGAAGCGCAGGACACGGATGCCCCCTCTTGCAACACCGACTGGGACGGCCTATCTACATGAGGATAAGGCGAATCTCCTTGCGGACATCTTTCAGGAGAATTTTACCCCCCTTCAAGAAGATGTGGACCAGCTACACGTCGACCAGGTTGACGCAGCAGTGCAGACCATCCTCCATGGGGATGGGGAGGAGGACCGTGACGACATACCACCTATTTCAGTGGCCGAAGTCCGTGCAAGCATCAAGGCTCTCCCGGCGTCCAAGGCTCCAGGTGTTGACGACATTACCGGCCGGGTCCTGAAGAACCTGCCGCTAATGGCTGTGGTTCATCTCACTGCCATCTTCAATTGGGTTCTGCGGACTCGCACCTACCCTGCAGCGTGGAAGCACTCCATCGTTATTGCTGTTCCTAAGCCGGGCAAGGATCGGAAGGACCCAAAATCCTACCGGCCTATCAGTTTGCTTCCGCACATCAGCAAGCTGTTTGAGCGGCTTCTTCTTCAGCGACTCCGGACCATCCTGGATATTCGGGAAATCCTCCCCCCGGAACAGTTTGGATTCCGCAGCGGCCACTCCACGACCCAGCAGATTGTACGTGTTGTGGAGTACATCACTCGCGCCTTCAACAACCGGGAATACTGTGGAGCGGTTCTTCTAGATGTCACGAAGGCCTTTGACAGTGTTTGGCATGCTGGACTTCTTTGGAAGATGGACCACCTTGGGTTTCCCCGAGCGTATGTGCGCCTCATTGCGTCGTACCTGCAGCACCGTACTTTCGCTGTCCGCGTTGACGCGGCTCTCTCCACTGCCAGACCTATCGTCGCCGGGGTGCCGCAGGGCTCCGTCCTGGGCCCCGTCCTTTATACTATATTTACCTCGGACCTTCCGACGTCGCCCCGAGTGGAGAAAGCCGTCTACGCCGACGATACGATGCTCTACACCAGGAGCCGGTGGCATGCCGCCATGCATTCCCGGTTGCAGCAGGCATGCGACGACCTCGAGATCTGGGCAGCTCGCTGGCGCATCCGGTTCAACCCCCTGAAGACGCAGGCCATCGTCTTTACGAGGAAGACGACGATGCCAGCCCCGCCACTTCGACTCTATGGGACCGCCCTCCCCTGGCAGAAGACCGTCCGGTACCTGGGCGTTATCATGGACGATCGCCTACTGTGGAAGCCACACATCGACGCCGTCCGTACCAAAGTCCACCAGCGGATGGGTGCGCTGTACCCATTCCTTAATGAAGGGTCTGACCTCTCCATCCGGAATGGCCTCCTCATCTTCCGCTTATTTATACGACCAATTGTGGACTATGCGTGTGAGGCCTGGGGCAATGCGGCTCCCACGCATATTCAGCGTCTTCAGGCGCAACAGAATAAGATCCTCCGGCGGGTCTTCCATGTACACCCGCAGTTTCCGCATCAGTACCTCCACCATGCAGCTGATGAACTGGAAGTGATGCCCCGCATACAGCAGAATGCCAGCCGTTTTTACCGACGGTCGCGCGCCTCTGCCAATCCACTCATTCGAGACGTTGGCGCACCTCAAGATGTTCGTGACCGCTATCAGCGGCCTGTTGCACTCCTCGACCGCTGAGACTCGGGAGTGCACGAAGCGGACGCTGCTTGCAGCTCCGTCCCTCTGATTTTCTTTTTATAATCCCGCATACCCCGATGCCATACAACAAATAAAGAAGTTCAACACACCCTCTCTCCTCTGACGAATGCAGGCAATGCTGTCAGGTAAATCCTGTGTTGCTCTCCTCTTCTTGGGACATAACGACTGGCGGATGGGCATGGGCGCTTGCTACCGCCCAACGTCCGACAGCCTGTGCGGAGCAGCCCCAAACCTGCGCCACAACCGCCCGCGCCTTTCAAACCACCGAGGATGGGGCTACACACAGCCACACCACAGTCGCCAACCAGTCGCCACGGCAGCGCCGCAAACCACGGCCAAACTGCAGCTACCGCGCGCTACAGCCTGGGTCGGCCCGCCGAGAATCGCCGCCCCCGCCCAAATGCCGCCCCCACAGCCCCAGCCGACGACCCGCCACAATGGCCAAACCTTCGGCAAAACTCCCACACCGTCGCCGCGGCAGCCCGGCCAGCGCGGCCGGCGCCACAGCCACACAAGCCGAGGCGTGCGGCGATGACGGCCGTGCAAACGCGCCTCCGCCGCCCCATCGCCTTCCGTCGCCCTCCCGCCGTTTCCCGATCGGCCCGCAGCCGTCGGGCCACATCGCGCGCCGTCCTCCTCCTCTCGCCCGCCAACATTCACAGCCGTTTCTCAACAATTGCCCGCCGCAAACGGACGCCGCCTGCGCAACAGGCGCCGCCGCCCCTCGCCGCTTCCGACCCAACCCCTCGACCGAGGCAAACCGCAATCCGAATCTACAGACCAACCCAATCTGCCGTCAAGCACACACGACAGCCGACCTTACACGTTACGCGTTACACATTACGTTTACACGTCTACGTTAGGTTAGGTTAGGTGGACGTGGGTTAGGTTAAGGGGACTTGGGTTAGGTTAAGCGTCAAACTTAGGTTAAGCATTCAAACACGTCAGGCGTCAGAGGTTAGGTTAGGTTAGGTTAGGTTAGGTTACACGTTAGGTTAAGGGGTCGGTGCTAGGTTAAGAAGCGTCAAACGTAGGTTAAAAAAGCGTTCAAACGTGAGGCGTGAGCCGGACAGCTTACCTTACGTAGACGTTAGGGGCTCACAGGCTGAGCTCACCTCGCCACACCACAGGTTAGGTTAGGTTAGGTTCGGTTCGGTTCGGTTCGCTCGGCTCAGCGTAAAGCGCCGAGGTCAGGGTTACGTTCGTTCACCTTCGGGCGCCACACTTTCGGTTGAAAGGTCGCGACGGGACGACGTCGGCAGGCACGCCGCAAACGAACAAAAACGTACAGACGACGTCGGAAACCGCCGACAGACGGGGGAGCAGCACGACCACGACCAGACACCGAGCGCGAACGAGACACACGCGAACCACCCCCACCGGCCAAAGGGCACCACACAACAACCCAGAGCACCACGTGTCCACACCAGAGCAACCCGCCGCTCACGCGACATGGCTGGCACCGAAGGGCAACCGCCCGCAACTGCGCTTTCCGCGCCGGCCCGGATGCACGTCGTGCTACAACAACACCACTACCGTACACAGCCGCTGTTCACAACATCACTATCAATGGCGCGCCCGCGGCTCGCCGCCGTCGCAGTCGCAGCCCCAACGCCAGCACCTTTGCACCACCATTCACACGCACCGCAACACAGCTCGCCGACACAGCCGAACAAAACAAACACCACACAACAACAGCAACAACGCCGCCGCCTCTACTTGTGCCGGCGACCCACCCCGCCGATGGCGCACCTTTCGCCAGCCGGCAATCGACACACACGCACCCACCCACCGGGGCCCAGTGCAAAAAAAAAAAAAAAAAAAACACACAAAAACAAAAAAACCAAACAACACAAACGACACGGGAAGCGCACACCGCCACTTCGCGCGCACGCCACCAACCAGTCGTCGTCTCAAAATAACAAACACAAACAAAATAAACTAACAACTAGGGCAACACAAAACCAAAACGCCTCGCACGAACCGCCCACAAAAAGGACAAGCACACGCACAGCCTCTGCTGACGACCACGACGCAGCGGCACGCTGCTCCTGTCCCGCGCCCCGCGCCCCACTCGATTCACAACTCACGCGACACCGTCAACGACGGGCTCGCTTCCCGCAACCTACCACCTTTCCGCCACGACGCACAGCCCCAGCCCCACCCGACGACGCCCGTGGCAACGACTGCACTTTCACCACCGCCTCCCCCTTCCCCCCCCAAACACACACACACACACACACACACACACACACACACACACACACAGCCAGCCAAAAACGCACTCGCGACCCACACATGCACGTGCATCGGCACACGCCAACCAGTCAACGTCGACAACCACACGCAAGGCTCGAAACGAAACCGGCGTCCTTCCACGTTGCCATCAAGCTACGCGACACAAGACACAAGGAACCAACACAACAGCCGGCCCCACTAATTCCCACTCTGACGCCGCAAAAAGCACACCGAAACCGCCAAACGCACGCACATTCCCCTTCGCACTGACACCACCGACCGGCTCGCTACCACACACCTCTCGGCAGCCGTTTCACGCCAATTCGCCACACCGCCCACACAGTCGACAAGCGCCCGCCCTGTACGGCACACGCAACGACGCAGCGCAGCAAAGGGCGCCCGCAACACATACCTCTCCGCCGCCCGACGCGCCAACCGCCACACCACACCGCCAGCCACTCGCAAATTGTGCACTGCCACCAGCCACACGTCCAACACGCCGCGCCGCCTCCGGCCGCCCGCCAGGGGGCGCTCACGTCCGCGACAACAGCGCGGCCCGCCGGGCCGGGCCGGGCCGGGCCGAACCGAACCGAGCCGCCGCTGCTCTGCACTCGGCACGGCCACACCCTGCTGCAGACCGGGCTCGTCCCTCTGTACGCGTCTGCCTGCGCATCAACACAACACGACCTTTTTTTTTTTCTCTCTACCGCCATCCCTCCTCCTCGCGTTTTACTCGTTGTTGCAGCAGCGGCGCACACCTACACATCCACAGCCCCAGCCGAGCCGGCCTCACCTCAGGGCCCGCCGCCAGCGTCTCCTCCTCGGGCACAGGTGCGGTGCTGTGGCCGCCCATCCAACCGCATTGCTGGCCGTCCAGCCACCAGGCGTTCCCACTGCCGCGAGCCACGCCGCGCACCGACCCTGCTGCAGAAAACGAAGCATAGCCAGAGACCGACCGATACACAAAGCAAGCCGTCGCCTCGCCTCTTGTCCTTCCTGCCTTCCTTCCGCCCCCGCCCTTCTCACACCACCGCCTCTCCACTTTCGCCCCCCCCCCCTCCTTTTTTTTTTTTGTTTTCTTCTTTCTTTCTTTCTTTCTTTTGGCCCTCTCTCCTTCCCGCCATGGCGGTTACGGCACCGCCTGCAGCGGCAGATTTTTTGCGCCCACACGCCTACTCCTACCACCATTAACCTTGCCCTGCCCTGCCCTGCCCATCAACGTCGCAGTCGAACCGACGCTTGCCAACACACATTACGCGCCGCCGCCACAGCACCTTCCCTTCCCACAACACACCGACGTCATCACACGCACCCAAAACAGGGGCCACGACCGTGTTCCTCGCCCACTCCCATCCCGCACGGTACGCACATTCCCAACTACTACCGCGCACCCTCCCTTTCCAATCTGTGTGTCTCTGTGTCTGTGTCCTGTCCGCGCGTGACGCCTCCCAACATCCGCCGTCCCCCGTCCCGTTTTCGCCCCCATGCCGTCGTCGCGCCGCCTCCTCCCCGTCCACCGCCGCCCCTGTCCGCCCCGCACCACACCATACACCGCTGCTTGTCCCGGCCGTTGCCACCAAAGGCGCCGACCGCAAACGCGCCACGCCGCAGCCCCCGTGCGTCTCGCGCTCGCTTCCATCTCCGTGCCGACGCTGCCTCTCTTCCCACTCGCACTCGACCTCGACAACACAGTCTTTGGCTCCGCCACTGCGTGTTCCGGTGGTACGCACGCTGCAACACGTATGTATTCATTACCAGAGCGATGGCGAGGCATGACAGCATCTCTGTCTGACCAGAGAGTTCTTTATCGCTGCTAGTCGGCGCTTGGACCGCGCCAGACGACAGTAGTGGCACGCACCGGGTCGCCAGGAACAGTTGTTATATATATTGTAGCGCGAGTCGGGAGAGGTAGTAGTCGGTCGACAGTAGTAGCGGGTGGACGGTTGTACTGAGCGGGCGTCGGCGGCGTGCTCTGCTCGTCTCGCGACTCTGGTCACGGTTCGGGACGATGTATAGTATATTGTGTTATAATCAAAAGGTGGTGTGACGCTGCATTGCGCAAATCTGATAACGTATGTTCATTGTACTTATTTTGTTCAACAACAAAAGCCCCACTATTACTTTTTTTCTAAAGTAACTTTTGTCTCTTAACGAAAAACATTCACTTTTTAAAGACTACTTCCTATGGCATTTCCCTCCAAGGAGTGCAATTAATTACCAGCCAGCACTCATTCATTGCACACAGCTGTGTAAGGGGTATCTACAATTGAGGAGCGGATATAAATGCAATTTTTTGTTTTTTTTGTTTTTTTTTTTTGTGTGTGTGTGTTGTAACCTCCCAGCAAATTTTAAAATAATGGACAATGTTATTTACGGATGCCAATGGACATTGCGCTAATTGTAACCTCGCCCACAATGAGAGGTATTGAAAATGGCAACAAAAATGTGAAATTCGCAATCTGACTCAAATATAAAGTCTTCACACAACATTTAAAAAAGTCCGTTCAGTGACAAGAAACTTCAATTAAACCGAAATATCGGTCTTTGGCCCTGTGCAAAACAATCAGAATTAAAGTGTTACCTCCGAATAAATGGATGTCACATTTCTGCTCTGGTTGTTGCGCAGCGCTTGGAGGAACTGCATTGCAAATAGTAATATTCTCTTTTTTTGTGATTTTAGTGACATTTTTCTTCAAAGAAGTGGAATGAAATGTGAAGTGCAACGAACTCTTTAGTTCAATAAAAAATTAAATGTTTGAAAAATGCTTTTGAAATAAAAATTATTATTGGGGAACTTGTTGGAGAATAATTACAATAAATACAATTTTTCATTATCTAATGATTGTATTAATTAACAGTATACCTTATTCACCATCTTGACCAGTGTTGCCGACCGCCTACATCACACAACCGCACTCGGCTGCTACTACTGACCGACCGCTCTGCATGACGACTATTAGCGTACTGCACGCGACGACTACTGACAGAGTACAGCCCTCAACTACACAGAGCTACGGACTCGCAACGACTACTGACTGACTGACTGACTGACTGACTGACTGACTGAGAACCGCTCGCAACACGCGCAGTCCAGCGCAAACTCTCTGGTCACAGATGCTACAATGTCTCGCCATCGCTACTATGTTACATACGTGTTTCAGTGTCTTTTTCATTGGGGTAACGATCTTTGGCTCTTTTTATTCTGAATACAGGGCCAAAGGTCAACGCTGCTGCCCTTATACAATTTATCAGGTTTCATTATGTCTGTTGCAATGTTACATACGGTTCACTCTTTCATTAATATTATCGTTGGGTTTGTTTTGTAGGGACGTTAACATTCTGGCACATTTTTATTATCATCGGACTCTCTGCTATTTGTGCAGGGAGGTTATACCTGGGTCCATTTACATTTTAATATTGATAGACTTTTTGTTTTCTTTTTTGTTTCTTGTTGTTTTTCCTTCTTTTTTTTTGTTGTTTTTTTTTTTGTTTTGTTTTTCCCGCTCTCACCACCACCGCCGCATCACGCCTTCCGTTTTCTTGGTTTCTTTTCTGTTCTTCAACTGCTTCAACATCACCGCGCCCCATTTCCACACCACAGCCATCAGCCTCCAAGACGGGCGGGCGCAGTGTGCCATTTCCGGCGCACAAGCACACCCGTACGGTACTCTCCTCGCCCCCACGCCACCAACAACACAGCGACCACGCGGCTTTCAGGCACGGCACGGCACCGGCGAAATGCGCCGCCCCCGCCCCTCCGCGCATCCGTCCGTCTCGCCACGTTCACTGACAGCCGCGTCTGCGGCTACACCACGACAACCACAACACAACACCGCTCCCCTCCCTGGCAACTCACATTGTTTTTCTCCTCCTCTTTTGCACAAACCACAACGCCGAGCACAGGCGCAAGCCACCCACACCGCGCCCCTCCCCGTCCCGTCTTTGGCCGCCGCTCCTCGTTTCCTCGTTTGCCCCCTCCCATCTCCCGAAATGCCATGCCATGCCAGCAGCGTTACGCATGCCCCTCCCCTGTCCACACAACACTACCGCCTAACGAACAGCCTTTTCCGGGCCACATCCAGGGCACGCCCACCTCCAAACACTGCCAATTCACGGACACACACACACACACACACACACTCACTTTCTCGACACCTTTCTGTACGGAGGGTGCGTCATCTCGACCGTGACAGAGTGACGGCAACTATCGACGATCCATTTCCCCCCACTGGTAAAACATGTCCACTAACACCTACATACATCATTCAAGTACACAGACAATAGCATACACACAATGGGAGGGCACACGAACATGGACGGCACGGCACTGTCATACACTCTTCCTCAGAACCATATCAACAAACGTTACGTACATCCGGGAAAGCGAAAGCGAAAGCCCAATGCAGCCGTCAAAGGTAACGTTCACCACGGCAGACACTTGCAGCCGCGCCGCCGTTAAACGCATTTCAGTGCGGCTCCAATACGCCTCCGACACGGGAACGTTCCGTTGCTCTACGAATGCGTTTCTCCCCTTTTTCCCTTCCTCTCTCTTTTGCCCCCCCTCCTTGCACTCTTGCCTCATTCCTCACGTTCTGCCCAGACATTCGACCGATCAAAGTCAACCTTTCGTTACCGTTCTCAGCGCGACGGTGTACAACAGTATGACGGGTGTGCCCAAGACTTCGGTTCAGTTGCGTGACGCCGGTCTATCGCGCCGATCGACAGTTACTCAGGGGGCGACGCATCGGACCACGTCACCGACACACAAAACACTTTCAAACAAACAAATACATACCGGATGGACACAGACAAACACGTGTACAGACATTCGCCAAACAAACGACCGCCGCCGTCGTCGTCTAGCGTGCATCTTGAATGACGACATCGGTGTGCGTGCGTCGTACGCAATCAGTCTGACACGGCTATCAAACATCAGAGTCGAATGGTACATCATCGTGCGTGTCGCCGTACACGTACAGTACAATACAACAACAATGCGTCTTAATGGCACGTTCATTTCAACGTCACTCACACACCTCCACGCTGCAGTTACGTCGCACCATTGTCAAACTCGGCGTACAGCAAAGGGAATAGTGGGCGGCAAAAAAAAAACCAAACAAAAACATTTCACATTTCACCCTCGCCATGTATGATGTGCAAAAAAACAAACCCGCAAACGGCCGTCGTTACGGTGACACAAAAGTCGCCGATCACACTGTCCCCCCTCGCAGACGGGTAACACACACACACACACACACACACACACACCAACAACACCAATGGGTCAAAAACCACGCCAACGAGGCGTGCCACCATTCCACGCCACGGCGACCAACCTCGTGGCCGTACCCCGCGCAACACGCTTTGACGCGCCCCCCCCCCACCCACAATCAAAATGCACACATACATCACAGCCGTCCACACAAACAACAACAACAATTCCGCCCTTCCCGCAAAAGGCAAGTTGGTGGCCCTGAAAAGGGCCGTTTTGCCGCTCTCGCAACGGAGGAGCCTTCTCTCTCCATCCTTCCTTCCATTCCAGAGCCACCTCCTTACTTGGAGCTCGTGTACTTGGTCACCGCCTTCGTGCCCTCGCTCACGGCGTGCTTGGCCAGCTCGCCAGGCAGCAACAGCCGCACAGCGGTCTGGATCTCGCGGGACGTGATGGTCGAGCGCTTGTTGTAGTGCGCCAGGCGAGACGCCTCGGCCGCAATGCGCTCGAAAATGTCGTTCACGAAGCTGTTCATGATGCTCATCGCCTTCGACGAGATGCCCGTGTCAGGGTGCACCTGCTTCAGCACCTTGTAGATGTAGATGGCATAGCTCTCCTTCCTCTTGCGCTTCTTCTTCTTGTCGCCCTTCGAAATGTTCTTCTGCGCCTTGCCAGCCTTCTTGGCGGCCTTCCCGCTAGTCTTGGGCGGCATCTCGAACCAACGTACGGCAGCAGCAACACCAGTAGCAAGCGCTCCGCTCTAGTCAGCGTCTCCCCACACAGTGGCACCCGCCGCCAGCCGCCGCCGCACCTTTACCAGCTCGCCCTGTTGCGGCCGCCGACCAATGGGGCGCGCGCGCAACCGGCCGCCGCACCCGAGCCCATAAAGCACCCCCACCCCGGCTGCGCCGGCACGCACTCCGCTGCTCGACTCGCTGCCGCTCGCACCGGTCGTTTTTCGTTTCCGTTTCGTGTGCACCGTCGCTAGCCCATCGCCATGTCCGGACGCGGAAAGGGAGGCAAAGTCAAGGGCAAGTCAAAGTCCCGCTCAAGCAGGGCTGGGCTCCAGTTCCCGGTCGGCAGAATCCACCGCCTCCTGCGCAAGGGAAACTACGCAGAGCGCGTCGGCGCCGGGGCCCCCGTCTACCTCGCCGCCGTCATGGAGTACCTCGCGGCTGAGGTGCTCGAGCTGGCCGGAAACGCGGCCCGCGACAACAAGAAGACGCGCATCATCCCGCGCCACCTGCAGCTTGCCATCCGCAACGACGAGGAGCTCAACAAGCTCCTGTCGGGCGTCACCATCGCACAGGGTGGTGTCCTGCCCAACATCCAGGCCGTCCTGCTGCCAAAGAAGACCGAGAAGAAGGCCTAAAGGAGGCCAGGCAATCGCAGCGCCGCGTGCTCCCCTGCACGCAACGCGCTTTGCCGGCTCGGCCCACAACAATCGGCCCTTTTCAGGGCCACCACACAAACCTACGTCCAAAGCAAAATTTCAGTCGTCCTCGCCGCACCTTGTTTTGTTTTAACTTTGCACAGCCGCCGCCGGCGCACGTCCGCCATCTTGTCGTCCACACAGCCCGTGTGGCCCAACACACACACACACACACACACATTTTGCACCGTCGCAGTCGCCTTCCAAACCGACAACGGCAGCAATAATGACCATTGTTAAAGGGAGGCGTGTCGACACACCGCCCTCCACTCCCGCGCGCAACGGCCGTCGACACGAACGAAACAGCTGATCCGGCCGCCTATGCCCACACGCCTTGCCTCGGAAACCCCAACGCCGCCGCAAACAAACACACAGAGACAAACCACGCAAGCAAATAATCACCGCCTCTCGCACAACAACACACAGCCCGCCATCTCCGTCGCGATCGATACAAAGACACACAATAACAAACACACAAACGAAGCAGCTCCACACACAGCCAGCCACATGACACGTTTCCTTTCCTTCTCCCCTCCCAGTCACATCACGTCGCTCAAACGGAAAGAAACAAACAAACAAACAACACAGCGCACACACGCAGCAACAACACAGACTCTTTCGCACTTTTCAACTTCCGAACAGTGTGGTGGCCCTGAAAAGGGCCGTTTTCTAGTCTCTCCCACCCACAAGCACGGCCGCGGGAAGGCCAGCGCCCGCTGCGACGCAGCCTAACCGCCGAAACCGTACAGGGTGCGCCCCTGCCTCTTCAGGGCGTACACCACGTCCATGGCCGTCACAGTCTTGCGCTTGGCGTGCTCAGTGTACGTCACCGCGTCGCGGATCACGTTCTCCAGGAACACCTTCAGCACCCCGCGGGTCTCCTCGTAGATCAGACCAGAGATGCGCTTCACGCCGCCCCTGCGAGCCAGGCGGCGGATGGCGGGCTTCGTGATGCCCTGGATGTTGTCGCGCAACACCTTGCGGTGCCGCTTGGCGCCACCCTTGCCGAGCCCCTTTCCTCCCTTGCCGCGGCCTGTCATCCTTCCTTCCTTCCTCGGGCAAAGCAACAACGTGCACACACAAACAGCAGCTGCAGCGGCTGGCGAGTCGGCTACGGTCTGCGCCCAGCGCGCCCGCCGCCCCCCTATATAGACTCTGGCCCGCCCTCCCCCCACCACGCGCAACCGAGGGCATATAAGCGCAGCACGGAGGCGCGCGGGCCCGTTGTCAAGGCAGCACCGGACGCCGCGCCGCACCTAACCTCCACGCACGCCGCTCCGCTACCGCTACCGCTACCGCCATGGCCCGCACAAAGCAAACGGCCCGCAAGTCCACCGGCGGAAAGGCGCCGCGCAAACAGCTCGCCACCAAGGCGGCGAGGAAGAGCGCGCCCGCCACCGGAGGCGTCAAGAAGCCCCACCGCTACAGGCCGGGCACCGTCGCCCTGCGAGAAATCAGGCGCTACCAGAAGAGCACAGAGCTGCTCATCCGCAAGCTGCCATTCCAGCGCCTAGTGCGCGAGATCGCCCAGGACTTCAAGACCGACCTGCGCTTCCAGAGCTCCGCAGTCATGGCCCTGCAGGAGGCCAGCGAGGCCTACCTCGTCGGCCTCTTCGAAGACACCAACCTGTGCGCAATCCACGCCAAGCGCGTCACCATCATGCCCAAGGACATCCAGCTCGCGCGCCGCATCCGCGGCGAGCGCGCCTAAACCGCGCCGCGGCACCGCACCGCACAAACAAAAACGGCCCTTTTCAGGGCCACTAACGTCTCTCCGTCGCGAGCAAACTTTGTCGGTCGCCTGCCTCTCGCCCCGCAACCCAAAAACAAAAACCACCACTTCCCGTCCGTCCGCCACACCCGCTCACTCTGCCTGCCTGCTAGCAGCGCGCAACAATCACACATCATCCCTCCCCGGCGCTCAAAGCGCACAATGCCCAACGGCCGACGTCACACCGCACGGGTGGCTGGCCGGCCGCCGCCGCTTTCGTTTCGAAAACAAAAAAACCCGCACTCCACTCCGACGGCCAACGGCCAGGCAGGCGCGCTCGCTCGCTCTACACGCCACCGAAATCCCCGCCGACTCCTTCCGCATCTCAACGTGCCCCCCGTTGCAAAACATAACACACACACACACACACACACAAAGGAACAAAACAAAACAAAGACCAGACACGACTCGACAAGACAGACATCCGAGAAGAACGAACGCAGGCAAGCCAACCAACGTATTCAAACAAAACAACGTGACAGAAAACCAACCGTCGGCCGCCGCCACAAACACGGCGACAATCAACCACGACAACAACAACAACAACAACAACAACAACAACACCGCTTACCGCTACCGCCGCCCACACCCGCCACCGACCCCCGCAATCCAACCACCACGGCACGCAAACAGCATCCCCACGGGCATACAGAAACGCCAGACAGACACCCACACCAAACGCAACACGACAATCAAAACCTTCCCCGACGTGCTTTGATGGCCCTGAGAAGGGCCGTTTTGGGCCGCGCGTCTCTTGCGCGCCACTAGACGACGACGGGGGGTGGGGACGACGGAGTCAAGCGCCAAACCCTTCCTTTCCCATCTCTTTCTCCTCTACTCTACTTCTTCTTCTTGGGCGAAGCCTTCGCCTTAGACGGCGTCGTCGCCTTCTTCGGGCGCGGCGCCTTCGGCTTCTTCGTCGGAACCTTGGCGGCCTTCTTCGCCTTCGACGGCGACTTGGCCTTGGCCGGCTTGGCCGCAGCCGCCTTCTTCGCACCCGCGGGAGCGGCCGACGCCGCAGACGCCTTCTTGGCGGCGCCCGCCTTCCGACCGGTCGCCGCCTTCACGCCACCAGCCTTCTTTGCGCCGGCCGCACGGGCGCCCTTCTTCTCCTTGCTGGCCGGAGCGGCGCGCTTCTTCTTGGCACCGCCAGCACGAGCCTTGCCGCCCTCGGCCGCCCCCCCGCCGCCGGCGCCGGCAAGCTTGAACGAGCCGGACGCGCCCTTCCCCTTCGTCTGCACCAGCTCGCCCGCCACGACGGCCGACTTGAGGTACTTCTTGATAAACGGCGCCAGCTTCTCCGCGTCCAGCTTGTAGTGCGCGGCTATGTACTTCTTGATCGCCTGCAGCGACGACCCGCCGCGCTCCTTCAGACTCTTGATGGCGGCCGTCACCATCTCAGAGGTGCGCGGGTGCGCAGGCTTGGCGCGCGGCTTCTTCGCAGACGACGCAGACTTGGCCTTCTTCGTAGTGCCGGTGGCGGCGGGTGCCGCAGCAGTCTCGTTCGTAGCCGCCTGATCTGCCATTTCGACGACGCGCGTAACACACAGCGAGAGCGAGCGGGACGGCAGGCAGGCACGCAAGCACAGCACAGCAGCAGAGCAGAGAATCACAAGGCCCAGCCAGTGTCGCGGGCGGGCGCGGACGGCCGAGAGAGCGGCCGCCACTCTGCGCGCCGCCGCGCCGCGCCTCCCGCGCTTGCTACCGCCCAACGTCCGACAGCCTGTGCGGAGCAGCCCCAAACCTGCGCCACAACCGCCCGCGCCTTTCAAACCACCGAGGATGGGGCTACACACAGCCACACCACAGTCGCCAACCAGTCGCCACGGCAGCGCCGCAAACCACGGCCAAACTGCAGCTACCGCGCGCTACAGCCTGGGTCGGCCCGCCGAGAATCGCCGCCCCCGCCCAAATGCCGCCCCCACAGCCCCAGCCGACGACCCGCCACAATGGCCAAACCTTCGGCAAAACTCCCACACCGTCGCCGCGGCAGCCCGGCCAGCGCGGCCGGCGCCACAGCCACACAAGCCGAGGCGTGCGGCGATGACGGCCGTGCAAACGCGCCTCCGCCGCCCCATCGCCTTCCGTCGCCCTCCCGCCGTTTCCCGATCGGCCCGCAGCCGTCGGGCCACATCGCGCGCCGTCCTCCTCCTCTCGCCCGCCAACATTCACAGCCGTTTCTCAACAATTGCCCGCCGCAAACGGACGCCGCCTGCGCAACAGGCGCCGCCGCCCCTCGCCGCTTCCGACCCAACCCCTCGACCGAGGCAAACCGCAATCCGAATCTACAGACCAACCCAATCTGCCGTCAAGCACACACGACAGCCGACCTTACACGTTACGCGTTACACATTACGTTTACACGTCTACGTTAGGTTAGGTTAGGTGGACGTGGGTTAGGTTAAGGGGACTTGGGTTAGGTTAAGCGTCAAACTTAGGTTAAGCATTCAAACACGTCAGGCGTCAGAGGTTAGGTTAGGTTAGGTTAGGTTAGGTTACACGTTAGGTTAAGGGGTCGGTGCTAGGTTAAGAAGCGTCAAACGTAGGTTAAAAAAGCGTTCAAACGTGAGGCGTGAGCCGGACAGCTTACCTTACGTAGACGTTAGGGGCTCACAGGCTGAGCTCACCTCGCCACACCACAGGTTAGGTTAGGTTAGGTTCGGTTCGGTTCGGTTCGCTCGGCTCAGCGTAAAGCGCCGAGGTCAGGGTTACGTTCGTTCACCTTCGGGCGCCACACTTTCGGTTGAAAGGTCGCGACGGGACGACGTCGGCAGGCACGCCGCAAACGAACAAAAACGTACAGACGACGTCGGAAACCGCCGACAGACGGGGGAGCAGCACGACCACGACCAGACACCGAGCGCGAACGAGACACACGCGAACCACCCCCACCGGCCAAAGGGCACCACACAACAACCCAGAGCACCACGTGTCGACACCAGAGCAACCCGCCGCTCACGCGACATGGCTGGCACCGAAGGGCAACCGCCCGCAACTGCGCTTTCCGCGCCGGCCCGGATGCACGTCGTGCTACAACAACACCACTACCGTACACAGCCGCTGTTCACAACATCACTATCAATGGCGCGCCCGCGGCTCGCCGCCGTCGCAGTCGCAGCCCCAACGCCAGCACCTTTGCACCACCATTCACACGCACCGCAACACAGCTCGCCGACACAGCCGAACAAAACAAACACCACACAACAACAGCAACAACGCCGCCGCCTCTACTTGTGCCGGCGACCCACCCCGCCGATGGCGCACCTTTCGCCAGCCGGCAATCGACACACACGCACCCACCCACCGGGGCCCAGTGCAAAAAAAAAAAAAAAAAAAACACACAAAAACAAAAAAACCAAACAACACAAACGACACGGGAAGCGCACACCGCCACTTCGCGCGCACGCCACCAACCAGTCGTCGTCTCAAAATAACAAACACAAACAAAATAAACTAACAACTAGGGCAACACAAAACCAAAACGCCTCGCACGAACCGCCCACAAAAAGGACAAGCACACGCACAGCCTCTGCTGACGACCACGACGCAGCGGCACGCTGCTCCTGTCCCGCGCCCCGCGCCCCACTCGATTCACAACTCACGCGACACCGTCAACGACGGGCTCGCTTCCCGCAACCTACCACCTTTCCGCCACGACGCACAGCCCCAGCCCCACCCGACGACGCCCGTGGCAACGACTGCACTTTCACCACCGCCTCCCCCTTCCCCCCCCAAAACACACACACACACACACACACACACACACACACACACACACAGCCAGCCAAAAACGCACTCGCGACCCACACATGCACGTGCATCGGCACACGCCAACCAGTCAACGTCGACAACCACACGCAAGGCTCGAAACGAAACCGGCGTCCTTCCACGTTGCCATCAAGCTACGCGACACAAGACACAAGGAACCAACACAACAGCCGGCCCCACTAATTCCCACTCTGACGCCGCAAAAAGCACACCGAAACCGCCAAACGCACGCACATTCCCCTTCGCACTGACACCACCGACCGGCTCGCTACCACACACCTCTCGGCAGCCGTTTCACGCCAATTCGCCACACCGCCCACACAGTCGACAAGCGCCCGCCCTGTACGGCACACGCAACGACGCAGCGCAGCAAAGGGCGCCCGCAACACATACCTCTCCGCCGCCCGACGCGCCAACCGCCACACCACACCGCCAGCCACTCGCAAATTGTGCACTGCCACCAGCCACACGTCCAACACGCCGCGCCGCCTCCGGCCGCCCGCCAGGGGGCGCTCACGTCCGCGACAACAGCGCGGCCCGCCGGGCCGGGCCGGGCCGGGCCGAACCGAACCGAGCCGCCGCTGCTCTGCACTCGGCACGGCCACACCCTGCTGCAGACCGGGCTCGTCCCTCTGTACGCGTCTGCCTGCGCATCAACACAACACGACCTTTTTTTTTTTCTCTCTACCGCCATCCCTCCTCCTCGCGTTTTACTCGTTGTTGCAGCAGCGGCGCACACCTACACATCCACAGCCCCAGCCGAGCCGGCCTCACCTCAGGGCCCGCCGCCAGCGTCTCCTCCTCGGGCACAGGTGCGGTGCTGTGGCCGCCCATCCAACCGCATTGCTGGCCGTCCAGCCACCAGGCGTTCCCACTGCCGCGAGCCACGCCGCGCACCGACCCTGCTGCAGAAAACGAAGCATAGCCAGAGACCGACCGATACACAAAGCAAGCCGTCGCCTCGCCTCTTGTCCTTCCTGCCTTCCTTCCGCCCCCGCCCTTCTCACACCACCGCCTCTCCACTTTCGCCCCCCCCCCCCTCCTTTTTTTTTTTTGTTTTCTTCTTTCTTTCTTTCTTTCTTTTGGCCCTCTCTCCTTCCCGCCATGGCGGTTACGGCACCGCCTGCAGCGGCAGATTTTTTGCGCCCACACGCCTACTCCTACCACCATTAACCTTGCCCTGCCCTGCCCTGCCCATCAACGTCGCAGTCGAACCGACGCTTGCCAACACACATTACGCGCCGCCGCCACAGCACCTTCCCTTCCCACAACACACCGACGTCATCACACGCACCCAAAACAGGGGCCACGACCGTGTTCCTCGCCCACTCCCATCCCGCACGGTACGCACATTCCCAACTACTACCGCGCACCCTCCCTTTCCAATCTGTGTGTCTCTGTGTCTGTGTCCTGTCCGCGCGTGACGCCTCCCAACATCCGCCGTCCCCCGTCCCGTTTTCGCCCCCATGCCGTCGTCGCGCCGCCTCCTCCCCGTCCACCGCCGCCCCTGTCCGCCCCGCACCACACCATACACCGCTGCTTGTCCCGGCCGTTGCCACCAAAGGCGCCGACCGCAAACGCGCCACGCCGCAGCCCCCGTGCGTCTCGCGCTCGCTTCCATCTCCGTGCCGACGCTGCCTCTCTTCCCACTCGCACTCGACCTCGACAACACAGTCTTTGGCTCCGCCACTGCGTGTTCCGGTGGTACGCACGCTGCAACACGTATGTATTCATTACCAGAGCGATGGCGAGGCATGACAGCATCTCTGTCTGACCAGAGAGTTCTTTATCGCTGCTAGTCGGCGCTTGGACCGCGCCAGACGACAGTAGTGGCACGCACCGGGTCGCCAGGAACAGTTGTTATATATATTGTAGCGCGAGTCGGGAGAGGTAGTAGTCGGTCGACAGTAGTAGCGGGTGGACGGTTGTACTGAGCGGGCGTCGGCGGCGTGCTCTGCTCGTCTCGCGACTCTGGTCACGGTTCGGGACGATGTATAGTATATTGTGTTATAATCAAAAGGTGGTGTGACGCTGCATTGCGCAAATCTGATAACGTATGTTCATTGTACTTATTTTGTTCAACAACAAAAGCCCCACTATTACTTTTTTTCTAAAGTAACTTTTGTCTCTTAACGAAAAACATTCACTTTTTAAAGACTACTTCCTATGGCATTTCCCTCCAAGGAGTGCAATTAATTACCAGCCAGCACTCATTCATTGCACACAGCTGTGTAAGGGGTATCTACAATTGAGGAGCGGATATAAATGCAATTTTTTGTTTTTTTTTGTTTTTTTTTTTTGTGTGTGTGTGTTGTAACCTCCCAGCAAATTTTAAAATAATGGACAATGTTATTTACGGATGCCAATGGACATTGCGCTAATTGTAACCTCGCCCACAATGAGAGGTATTGAAAATGGCAACAAAAATGTGAAATTCGCAATCTGACTCAAATATAAAGTCTTCACACAACATTTAAAAAAGTCCGTTCAGTGACAAGAAACTTCAATTAAACCGAAATATCGGTCTTTGGCCCTGTGCAAAACAATCAGAATTAAAGTGTTACCTCCGAATAAATGGATGTCACATTTCTGCTCTGGTTGTTGCGCAGCGCTTGGAGGAACTGCATTGCAAATAGTAATATTCTCTTTTTTTGTGATTTTAGTGACATTTTTCTTCAAAGAAGTGGAATGAAATGTGAAGTGCAACGAACTCTTTAGTTCAATAAAAAATTAAATGTTTGAAAAATGCTTTTGAAATAAAAATTATTATTGGGGAACTTGTTGGAGAATAATTACAATAAATACAATTTTTCATTATCTAATGATTGTATTAATTAACAGTATACCTTATTCACCATCTTGACCAGTGTTGCCGACCGCCTACATCACACAACCGCACTCGGCTGCTACTACTGACCGACCGCTCTGCATGACGACTATTAGCGTACTGCACGCGACGACTACTGACAGAGTACAGCCCTCAACTACACAGAGCTACGGACTCGCAACGACTACTGACTGACTGACTGACTGACTGACTGAGAACCGCTCGCAACACGCGCAGTCCAGCGCAAACTCTCTGGTCACAGATGCTACAATGTCTCGCCATCGCTACTATGTTACATACGTGTTTCAGTGTCTTTTTCATTGGGGTAACGATCTTTGGCTCTTTTTATTCTGAATACAGGGCCAAAGGTCAACGCTGCTGCCCTTATACAATTTATCAGGTTTCATTATGTCTGTTGCAATGTTACATACGGTTCACTCTTTCATTAATATTATCGTTGGGTTTGTTTTGTAGGGACGTTAACATTCTGGCACATTTTTATTATCATCGGACTCTCTGCTATTTGTGCAGGGAGGTTATACCTGGGTCCATTTACATTTTAATATTGATAGACTTTTTGTTTTCTTTTTTGTTTCTTGTTGTTTTTCCTTCTTTTTTTTTGTTGTTTTTTTTTTTGTTTTGTTTTTCCCGCTCTCACCACCACCGCCGCATCACGCCTTCCGTTTTCTTGGTTTCTTTTCTGTTCTTCAACTGCTTCAACATCACCGCGCCCCATTTCCACACCACAGCCATCAGCCTCCAAGACGGGCGGGCGCAGTGTGCCATTTCCGGCGCACAAGCACACCCGTACGGTACTCTCCTCGCCCCCACGCCACCAACAACACAGCGACCACGCGGCTTTCAGGCACGGCACGGCACCGGCGAAATGCGCCGCCCCCGCCCCTCCGCGCATCCGTCCGTCTCGCCACGTTCACTGACAGCCGCGTCTGCGGCTACACCACGACAACCACAACACAACACCGCTCCCCTCCCTGGCAACTCACATTGTTTTTCTCCTCCTCTTTTGCACAAACCACAACGCCGAGCACAGGCGCAAGCCACCCACACCGCGCCCCTCCCCGTCCCGTCTTTGGCCGCCGCTCCTCGTTTCCTCGTTTGCCCCCTCCCATCTCCCGAAATGCCATGCCATGCCAGCAGCGTTACGCATGCCCCTCCCCTGTCCACACAACACTACCGCCTAACGAACAGCCTTTTCCGGGCCACATCCAGGGCACGCCCACCTCCAAACACTGCCAATTCACGGACACACACACACACACACACACACTCACTTTCTCGACACCTTTCTGTACGGAGGGTGCGTCATCTCGACCGTGACAGAGTGACGGCAACTATCGACGATCCATTTCCCCCCACTGGTAAAACATGTCCACTAACACCTACATACATCATTCAAGTACACAGACAATAGCATACACACAATGGGAGGGCACACGAACATGGACGGCACGGCACTGTCATACACTCTTCCTCAGAACCATATCAACAAACGTTACGTACATCCGGGAAAGCGAAAGCGAAAGCCCAATGCAGCCGTCAAAGGTAACGTTCACCACGGCAGACACTTGCAGCCGCGCCGCCGTTAAACGCATTTCAGTGCGGCTCCAATACGCCTCCGACACGGGAACGTTCCGTTGCTCTACGAATGCGTTTCTCCCCTTTTTCCCTTCCTCTCTCTTTTGCCCCCCCTCCTTGCACTCTTGCCTCATTCCTCACGTTCTGCCCAGACATTCGACCGATCAAAGTCAACCTTTCGTTACCGTTCTCAGCGCGACGGTGTACAACAGTATGACGGGTGTGCCCAAGACTTCGGTTCAGTTGCGTGACGCCGGTCTATCGCGCCGATCGACAGTTACTCAGGGGGCGACGCATCGGACCACGTCACCGACACACAAAACACTTTCAAACAAACAAATACATACCGGATGGACACAGACAAACACGTGTACAGACATTCGCCAAACAAACGACCGCCGCCGTCGTCGTCTAGCGTGCATCTTGAATGACGACATCGGTGTGCGTGCGTCGTACGCAATCAGTCAGACACGGCTATCAAACATCAGAGTCGAATGGTACATCATCGTGCGTGTCGCCGTACACGTACAGTACAATACAACAACAATGCGTCTTAATGGCACGTTCATTTCAACGTCACTCACACACCTCCACGCTGCAGTTACGTCGCACCATTGTCAAACTCGGCGTACAGCAAAGGGAATAGTGGGCGGCAAAAAAAAAACCAAACAAAAACATTTCACATTTCACCCTCGCCATGTATGATGTGCAAAAAAACAAACCCGCAAACGGCCGTCGTTACGGTGACACAAAAGTCGCCGATCACACTGTCCCCCCTCGCAGACGGGTAACACACACACACACACACACACACACACCAACAACACCAATGGGTCAAAAACCACGCCAACGAGGCGTGCCACCATTCCACGCCACGGCGACCAACCTCGTGGCCGTACCCCGCGCAACACGCTTTGACGCGCCCCCCCCCCACCCACAATCAAAATGCACACATACATCACAGCCGTCCACACAAACAACAACAACAATTCCGCCCTTCCCGCAAAAGGCAAGTTGGTGGCCCTGAAAAGGGCCGTTTTGCCGCTCTCGCAACGGAGGAGCCTTCTCTCTCCATCCTTCCTTCCATTCCAGAGCCACCTCCTTACTTGGAGCTCGTGTACTTGGTCACCGCCTTCGTGCCCTCGCTCACGGCGTGCTTGGCCAGCTCGCCAGGCAGCAACAGCCGCACAGCGGTCTGGATCTCGCGGGACGTGATGGTCGAGCGCTTGTTGTAGTGCGCCAGGCGAGACGCCTCGGCCGCAATGCGCTCGAAAATGTCGTTCACGAAGCTGTTCATGATGCTCATCGCCTTCGACGAGATGCCCGTGTCAGGGTGCACCTGCTTCAGCACCTTGTAGATGTAGATGGCATAGCTCTCCTTCCTCTTGCGCTTCTTCTTCTTGTCGCCCTTCGAAATGTTCTTCTGCGCCTTGCCAGCCTTCTTGGCGGCCTTCCCGCTAGTCTTGGGCGGCATCTCGAACCAACGTACGGCAGCAGCAACACCAGTAGCAAGCGCTCCGCTCTAGTCAGCGTCTCCCCACACAGTGCAGCCGCCGGAAACCTAACGGTGTCGGCAACTAAGGCGGCGACTGGTAGCCCCACGGCAGCCATTGACTTTGCTTCCCTCACCTGCGTGCGACATGCAAATGGGGAGTACACGACTAAAAGGAGCTCATCTCTCCCACCTACCAGCGGTAGGATGTCCATGGCCACCCTGATGATCACCACAGGGCAGGCACAAGCGCTGGCACAGCACCTTACCCCTGCACAAAAAAGGCATCTCCCAGTCAGCATCCTCCCCAAGCCCTTACCTATAGCCCAACCCAAAAAGACCGCTCCCGCCCCTAAACCCTCTCCTCCCGAACAAACCAAGACGCCACACCCATCTGCCCCCTCCAAACGCATCAAAGACGTAGTCAAAAGTGCGAAAAAACACAGAACTACTGTCAGGCGCAAGCCAACAAAGAAAGCAATATCAATCCCACCACCCCCCACCAAGACACGTACTCCCTCCCCCTCAGGGAGCGGAGAAGAGGCAGACCGCCCCCTCGTCATCGACGAGTCCAGAGAGACAACCGAGCCTCAAACACCCGGCACCGACGGGGATGGGTTTCAAAAAGCGCGGAAAACCGCCCGCCCACCCACCCCCCAGCAAGCGAGAGGCATTGCCTCTACTAGTAATAAGTTCTTGCCACTGTCCGACGAGGACGAAGCGGTACCCGGGAGCAGTGATGCGCCACAGCACATACACACACCTAGACACCGACTCCCCCCAATTATCGCAGAATTCGATAAAAACTACGAGGAGCTTCACTCCCTCGTCAGCAACTGCCTCGGAGAGAAGCAGTTCACAGCGAAGTCCGCCGGAGGGGACAAAATCAAACTTATGTTCAGAGAGCTGGACGATTACACCGCTGTGAAGGCCCTGCTCTCTGAACACAAAGTCCCCCATTACACCTTCCCCACAGCCAAACAACGTCTAATGAAGGTAGTACTAAGGGACTTACCCCGCAAAGTGGGCACTGACGCCATCAAGAAGGACCTGCAGAGGCAGGGCTTCGAAGTCAACAGCGTCACCCACATGAAGGAAGTCTACAGTGGCAACAAATGGCCACTGTATCAAGTCAACCTTCCTGACACTCCGCAAAACAGACAGAAACACGTCACACACGTCCTGTCAGTGCCAGTCACAGTCGAACCTCTGCGCAGGAAAAGTGGCAATGTGCAGTGCTACAACTGCCAAGGATTAGGGCACGTTGCCAAGCACTGCGACATGCCCACCCGCTGCATGAAATGCGCAGAAGGGCACCCAACCTCCGAGTGCTCCTTACAGAGAGGAGACCCAAAAAGCAAGTGTGCCCTATGCGGCGAATCTGGACACGGCGCCTTCTACCAAGGCTGCCGAGTACAGAAAGAGTACCGCCTACGCGCACAAGGGACCAAAACCCCCGCCACACCAAAAACCAACCGTGGCGCCGGTCCTACAAACTCTAGAGCGCCGGCGAATCCACAACCGCGCCAAACACGTCCAGCAACCCGCTCGAGACCGCGAGGTGGCGCAAGCTACGCGAGTGTGGCAGGCACTGACAGGAGCCAACAAACGACTCCTACCATACACTTAGCCCAGCAGCCGATCCCCGCTAACGGAGAAACGTCCAGGGAAGCCTCCCCCCCCATAGTCCCAAGCCCAGTCTGCGGCCAGTAGCGGCAGCTGAGTGCACATCAAAAGGCCCTCAGCCCAGCACTTCTGAAGAGAGTGCAAATGCCCTACGGCCCTCAGGAGTCGTGGAGCAAACGTTAGGCCTCCTAACGCAACTGCTCCACGAAATCAGGCAACAGAACGCCCAAATTCTTACCGCCATTAATTTGGTGCTCCAAGGGTCGCACAACAATGCGACCACAGCAGAGACATCCTCCCTTCAGTGATGGATAGACGACCCCACATCCAAGGACTCAAAATGTGCGTCTTCAACGCAAACGGCATTGTCGGACAAAACAACGAGTTCCGAGAGTTCCTACGCGATGAAAACATAGACGTATGTATGGTGGCCGAGACACACCTTAAACCGGGTGTAAGGGTGTCGGTACCCAACTACAACTGCTACAGGACCGACCGGCCCACCGCTGGAGGCGGGGTAGCAACATACGTCAAACGCGGAATCCCCCATCATCAGGTCCACCCACCAGCAACTAGGCAAATAGAAACAGCGGCAATAGAGATTGCCACTGTCACAGGGCCCCTCACTGTCGTTGCAGCATATCGCCCTCCCTCCTATACTCTGGAAGAGGACGACATAGCAGCCCTAGGCCAAATAAGAGGAAAACTCTTCATTGGCGGTGACCTAAACGCCAAACATGCAGACTGGCACTCGCGAAACTCAAACAGAGCTGGTCGTCAACTGCAACGACTCGCGCGCACCCACCACTTTCACATATGGGGTCCAGAGGAGCCCACCCACTTCCCCAGAAACGGGGGAAGGGCGGACGTCCTCGACATAGCGCTCACCAAAAGAATAACGGGATTTGTGACCGCGCAATCGGTTAACCGAATGTCTTCCGATCACAATCCCGTGATTCTCGAGGTCGACATAGGAGACTGGGTACCTCTCCAGCAACAACACGTCTCATACAAGCGCACTAACTGGGAGCAATTCAAAGTTGACGTAACTTCAGCAATTGCCCAGGCCCCGCCTCCAACTGCAGATTCTGCAGAACAGGCGCTTAAAGATCTCACCAGCACGATCCTGCAAGCAGCAAAGGAGGCCACACCACAGCCACCGGACGGCCCTCCCCCTGTTAAGCAACTCCCGCCGCACCTGCTTGCCCAAATTAGAAACAAAAATAGGATCGCCAAAGAGTGGAAGCTCACAAAGAACCCCGTAACTAGGAGGCTACTGAACCGCCTACAAAGAGAGCTCAAGGTCGCACTCACTGAGCACCGCAACCAGCAATGGTCGGCGCGACTTTCGGCCCTCCGCGTGGACGACAATAGCCTCTGGCAGGCGACCAAACAGATCACCAAAAGACGCGCCAGACTGCCACCTCTGCACGGCGAGCGCGGACTTGTCTTTAGCACCGCTGATAAGGCAAATGCCCTGGCAGATGCCTTTGAAAAACAGTTCCGCCCCGCAGAGGCGCAGGACAGGGACCATGAAGCCGTCGTTCGACGTCAGCTCGCCACATTCCTTGCGGCGGACGACGCCGACGACGACGAAGAAAACACACCGCTCTTCACACCCGACGACGTGAACCGAGTAATCAGGTCGCTACCTAACAAAAGAGCCCCAGGCCACGACCAGCTCAACAACGTAGTAGTGAAACACCTCCCACCCCCTGCCGTAGCCCACATCGCTAATATCTTCAACGAGATCACGCGTTCCCGCAAGTTTCCAAGGTGCTGGAAACACGCAGAAGTCGTCGCGATCGCGAAACCCGGTAAAGACCCGGTTATCCCGCAGAACCACCGACCAATCAGCCTTTTGCCAACCCTTAGCAAAATTTACGAACGCCTGCTTCTCATCCCCATTCTCGACCACGTCAGCACACAACAAATCCTGCCGGACTTTCAGTTCGGTTTCCGGCAGGAACACTCCGCGCCCCAGCAACTAATGAGGGTCGTCGAAGCAGCTACCGAAAGCTTCAATCGTAAAAGTTACTGCGGGGTAGTGCTACTTGACGTAGCCGCTGCCTTTGACTCTGTCTGGCACACCGGGCTTCTCTACAAGCTATACTCCCAAGGCTTCCCAGGTCCGATAGTGAAGCTACTCGCGAGCTATCTCTCCAAAAGGACCTTCTCCGTTAGGATCGAGTCGTCGCTCTCCACAAAGCGGCGCATCAGGGCAGGTGTGCCCCAGGGGTCGGTACTGGGCCCGGTACTGTACAACCTGTACACTGCCGACCTCCCGACCGTACCGCTGGTGCACACTGCTCAGTATGCCGACGACACAGCGTTCTTCACGCGTAACCCGAACAGAGACAGGGTTACGCGTAGATTGCAAACAGCGCTGGACGAGACCGGCCGCTGGGCTAAAAAGTGGCGCATCACTCTCAACGAACAGAAAACCCAAGCCATCATGATCACCCGCAAACTGGGCAAGCGGGCTCCCGCCCGTCGGCCGCTACTGCTCAAGCTGAACGGCCAAGAGCTTCCATGGCGACGTACCGCCAGGTATCTTGGAGTCACTCTCGACACCAGGCTCACCTGGAGGGCTCACATCGGGGACTTGCGCCGGAAAGCTAGTGGTAGGATGCAAATGTTGTATCCTATCCTTAACACCCACAGCACCCTAGCGGCTGACATAGGAGTTAGAACGTACTGTTCCTTAATAAGACCAATAATGGAGTACGCTTGCCCAGTCTGGGGATACGCGGCGGATTGGCACCTCCGCAAACTTCAGGCAGTGCAAAACCGTGCACTTAAAAGGGCATTACACCTTCCCTTCCGCTTCCCCACTGCTGACCTGCACGAAGCAGCGGGAATTCCAACGCTCCATGAGCGATTCAAAGAACTGGCCGAAAGCTTCTACGAGAACTCGGCCAGATCAGACAATAGACTTATCAAAAACCTGGGACTGTATGACACATCACTGGACAGACACAGACGACCTAAATTCATGATTACAAATTAAAACAGCCGAAAAGGCAGCACAGAAACACTAAACACACTGCACCATAAAATGACGTACCAAAAAACATCGACCATTTACCCACTCAACATAGAGGAGGAAATGTCCAGAAGGACAACACCCTCCATTACATACGCTCTCCTCGAAAGTGAGGAAGCTCAAATGCAGTAACGGCGGCTGCGCCGGCACGCACTCCGCTGCTCGACTCGCTGCCGCTCGCACCGGTCGTTTTTCGTTTCCGTTTCGTGTGCACCGTCGCTAGCCCATCGCCATGTCCGGACGCGGAAAGGGAGGCAAAGTCAAGGGCAAGTCAAAGTCCCGCTCAAGCAGGGCTGGGCTCCAGTTCCCGGTCGGCAGAATCCACCGCCTCCTGCGCAAGGGAAACTACGCAGAGCGCGTCGGCGCCGGGGCCCCCGTCTACCTCGCCGCCGTCATGGAGTACCTCGCGGCTGAGGTGCTCGAGCTGGCCGGAAACGCGGCCCGCGACAACAAGAAGACGCGCATCATCCCGCGCCACCTGCAGCTTGCCATCCGCAACGACGAGGAGCTCAACAAGCTCCTGTCGGGCGTCACCATCGCACAGGGTGGTGTCCTGCCCAACATCCAGGCCGTCCTGCTGCCAAAGAAGACCGAGAAGAAGGCCTAAAGGAGGCCAGGCAATCGCAGCGCCGCGTGCTCCCCTGCACGCAACGCGCTTTGCCGGCTCGGCCCACAACAATCGGCCCTTTTCAGGGCCACCACACAAACCTACGTCCAAAGCAAAATTTCAGTCGTCCTCGCCGCACCTTGTTTTGTTTTAACTTTGCACAGCCGCCGCCGGCGCACGTCCGCCATCTTGTCGTCCACACAGCCCGTGTGGCCCAACACACACACACACACACACACATTTTGCACCGTCGCAGTCGCCTTCCAAACCGACAACGGCAGCAATAATGACCATTGTTAAAGGGAGGCGTGTCGACACACCGCCCTCCACTCCCGCGCGCAACGGCCGTCGACACGAACGAAACAGCTGATCCGGCCGCCTATGCCCACACGCCTTGCCTCGGAAACCCCAACGCCGCCGCAAACAAACACACAGAGACAAACCACGCAAGCAAATAATCACCGCCTCTCGCACAACAACACACAGCCCGCCATCTCCGTCGCGATCGATACAAAGACACACAATAACAAACACACAAACGAAGCAGCTCCACACACAGCCAGCCACATGACACGTTTCCTTTCCTTCTCCCCTCCCAGTCACATCACGTCGCTCAAACGGAAAGAAACAAACAAACAAACAACACAGCGCACACACGCAGCAACAACACAGACTCTTTCGCACTTTTCAACTTCCGAACAGTGTGGTGGCCCTGAAAAGGGCCGTTTTCTAGTCTCTCCCACCCACAAGCACGGCCGCGGGAAGGCCAGCGCCCGCTGCGACGCAGCCTAACCGCCGAAACCGTACAGGGTGCGCCCCTGCCTCTTCAGGGCGTACACCACGTCCATGGCCGTCACAGTCTTGCGCTTGGCGTGCTCAGTGTACGTCACCGCGTCGCGGATCACGTTCTCCAGGAACACCTTCAGCACCCCGCGGGTCTCCTCGTAGATCAGACCAGAGATGCGCTTCACGCCGCCCCTGCGAGCCAGGCGGCGGATGGCGGGCTTCGTGATGCCCTGGATGTTGTCGCGCAACACCTTGCGGTGCCGCTTGGCGCCACCCTTGCCGAGCCCCTTTCCTCCCTTGCCGCGGCCTGTCATCCTTCCTTCCTTCCTCGGGCAAAGCAACAACGTGCACACACAAACAGCAGCTGCAGCGGCTGGCGAGTCGGCTACGGTCTGCGCCCAGCGCGCCCGCCGCCCCCCTATATAGACTCTGGCCCGCCCTCCCCCCACCACGCGCAACCGAGGGCATATAAGCGCAGCACGGAGGCGCGCGGGCCCGTTGTCAAGGCAGCACCGGACGCCGCGCCGCACCTAACCTCCACGCACGCCGCTCCGCTACCGCTACCGCTACCGCCATGGCCCGCACAAAGCAAACGGCCCGCAAGTCCACCGGCGGAAAGGCGCCGCGCAAACAGCTCGCCACCAAGGCGGCGAGGAAGAGCGCGCCCGCCACCGGAGGCGTCAAGAAGCCCCACCGCTACAGGCCGGGCACCGTCGCCCTGCGAGAAATCAGGCGCTACCAGAAGAGCACAGAGCTGCTCATCCGCAAGCTGCCATTCCAGCGCCTAGTGCGCGAGATCGCCCAGGACTTCAAGACCGACCTGCGCTTCCAGAGCTCCGCAGTCATGGCCCTGCAGGAGGCCAGCGAGGCCTACCTCGTCGGCCTCTTCGAAGACACCAACCTGTGCGCAATCCACGCCAAGCGCGTCACCATCATGCCCAAGGACATCCAGCTCGCGCGCCGCATCCGCGGCGAGCGCGCCTAAACCGCGCCGCGGCACCGCACCGCACAAACAAAAACGGCCCTTTTCAGGGCCACTAACGTCTCTCCGTCGCGAGCAAACTTTGTCGGTCGCCTGCCTCTCGCCCCGCAACCCAAAAACAAAAACCACCACTTCCCGTCCGTCCGCCACACCCGCTCACTCTGCCTGCCTGCTAGCAGCGCGCAACAATCACACATCATCCCTCCCCGGCGCTCAAAGCGCACAATGCCCAACGGCCGACGTCACACCGCACGGGTGGCTGGCCGGCCGCCGCCGCTTTCGTTTCGAAAACAAAAAAACCCGCACTCCACTCCGACGGCCAACGGCCAGGCAGGCGCGCTCGCTCGCTCTACACGCCACCGAAATCCCCGCCGACTCCTTCCGCATCTCAACGTGCCCCCCGTTGCAAAACATAACACACACACACACACACACACAAAGGAACAAAACAAAACAAAGACCAGACACGACTCGACAAGACAGACATCCGAGAAGAACGAACGCAGGCAAGCCAACCAACGTATTCAAACAAAACAACGTGACAGAAAACCAACCGTCGGCCGCCGCCACAAACACGGCGACAATCAACCACGACAACAACAACAACAACAACAACAACAACAACACCGCTTACCGCTACCGCCGCCCACACCCGCCACCGACCCCCGCAATCCAACCACCACGGCACGCAAACAGCATCCCCACGGGCATACAGAAACGCCAGACAGACACCCACACCAAACGCAACACGACAATCAAAACCTTCCCCGACGTGCTTTGATGGCCCTGAGAAGGGCCGTTTTGGGCCGCGCGTCTCTTGCGCGCCACTAGACGACGACGGGGGGTGGGGACGACGGAGTCAAGCGCCAAACCCTTCCTTTCCCATCTCTTTCTCCTCTACTCTACTTCTTCTTCTTGGGCGAAGCCTTCGCCTTAGACGGCGTCGTCGCCTTCTTCGGGCGCGGCGCCTTCGGCTTCTTCGTCGGAACCTTGGCGGCCTTCTTCGCCTTCGACGGCGACTTGGCCTTGGCCGGCTTGGCCGCAGCCGCCTTCTTCGCACCCGCGGGAGCGGCCGACGCCGCAGACGCCTTCTTGGCGGCGCCCGCCTTCCGACCGGTCGCCGCCTTCACGCCACCAGCCTTCTTTGCGCCGGCCGCACGGGCGCCCTTCTTCTCCTTGCTGGCCGGAGCGGCGCGCTTCTTCTTGGCACCGCCAGCACGAGCCTTGCCGCCCTCGGCCGCCCCCCCGCCGCCGGCGCCGGCAAGCTTGAACGAGCCGGACGCGCCCTTCCCCTTCGTCTGCACCAGCTCGCCCGCCACGACGGCCGACTTGAGGTACTTCTTGATAAACGGCGCCAGCTTCTCCGCGTCCAGCTTGTAGTGCGCGGCTATGTACTTCTTGATCGCCTGCAGCGACGACCCGCCGCGCTCCTTCAGACTCTTGATGGCGGCCGTCACCATCTCAGAGGTGCGCGGGTGCGCAGGCTTGGCGCGCGGCTTCTTCGCAGACGACGCAGACTTGGCCTTCTTCGTAGTGCCGGTGGCGGCGGGTGCCGCAGCAGTCTCGTTCGTAGCCGCCTGATCTGCCATTTCGACGACGCGCGTAACACACAGCGAGAGCGAGCGGGACGGCAGGCAGGCACGCAAGCACAGCACAGCAGCAGAGCAGAGAATCACAAGGCCCAGCCAGTGTCGCGGGCGGGCGCGGACGGCCGAGAGAGCGGCCGCCACTCTGCGCGCCGCCGCGCCGCGCCTCCCGCGCTTGCTACCGCCCAACGTCCGACAGCCTGTGCGGAGCAGCCCCAAACCTGCGCCACAACCGCCCGCGCCTTTCAAACCACCGAGGATGGGGCTACACACAGCCACACCACAGTCGCCAACCAGTCGCCACGGCAGCGCCGCAAACCACGGCCAAACTGCAGCTACCGCGCGCTACAGCCTGGGTCGGCCCGCCGAGAATCGCCGCCCCCGCCCAAATGCCGCCCCCACAGCCCCAGCCGACGACCCGCCACAATGGCCAAACCTTCGGCAAAACTCCCACACCGTCGCCGCGGCAGCCCGGCCAGCGCGGCCGGCGCCACAGCCACACAAGCCGAGGCGTGCGGCGATGACGGCCGTGCAAACGCGCCTCCGCCGCCCCATCGCCTTCCGTCGCCCTCCCGCCGTTTCCCGATCGGCCCGCAGCCGTCGGGCCACATCGCGCGCCGTCCTCCTCCTCTCGCCCGCCAACATTCACAGCCGTTTCTCAACAATTGCCCGCCGCAAACGGACGCCGCCTGCGCAACAGGCGCCGCCGCCCCTCGCCGCTTCCGACCCAACCCCTCGACCGAGGCAAACCGCAATCCGAATCTACAGACCAACCCAATCTGCCGTCAAGCACACACGACAGCCGACCTTACACGTTACGCGTTACACATTACGTTTACACGTCTACGTTAGGTTAGGTTAGGTGGACGTGGGTTAGGTTAAGGGGACTTGGGTTAGGTTAAGCGTCAAACTTAGGTTAAGCATTCAAACACGTCAGGCGTCAGAGGTTAGGTTAGGTTAGGTTAGGTTAGGTTACACGTTAGGTTAAGGGGTCGGTGCTAGGTTAAGAAGCGTCAAACGTAGGTTAAAAAAGCGTTCAAACGTGAGGCGTGAGCCGGACAGCTTACCTTACGTAGACGTTAGGGGCTCACAGGCTGAGCTCACCTCGCCACACCACAGGTTAGGTTAGGTTAGGTTCGGTTCGGTTCGGTTCGCTCGGCTCAGCGTAAAGCGCCGAGGTCAGGGTTACGTTCGTTCACCTTCGGGCGCCACACTTTCGGTTGAAAGGTCGCGACGGGACGACGTCGGCAGGCACGCCGCAAACGAACAAAAACGTACAGACGACGTCGGAAACCGCCGACAGACGGGGGAGCAGCACGACCACGACCAGACACCGAGCGCGAACGAGACACACGCGAACCACCCCCACCGGCCAAAGGGCACCACACAACAACCCAGAGCACCACGTGTCGACACCAGAGCAACCCGCCGCTCACGCGACATGGCTGGCACCGAAGGGCAACCGCCCGCAACTGCGCTTTCCGCGCCGGCCCGGATGCACGTCGTGCTACAACAACACCACTACCGTACACAGCCGCTGTTCACAACATCACTATCAATGGCGCGCCCGCGGCTCGCCGCCGTCGCAGTCGCAGCCCCAACGCCAGCACCTTTGCACCACCATTCACACGCACCGCAACACAGCTCGCCGACACAGCCGAACAAAACAAACACCACACAACAACAGCAACAACGCCGCCGCCTCTACTTGTGCCGGCGACCCACCCCGCCGATGGCGCACCTTTCGCCAGCCGGCAATCGACACACACGCACCCACCCACCGGGGCCCAGTGCAAAAAAAAAAAAAAAAAAAACACACAAAAACAAAAAAACCAAACAACACAAACGACACGGGAAGCGCACACCGCCACTTCGCGCGCACGCCACCAACCAGTCGTCGTCTCAAAATAACAAACACAAACAAAATAAACTAACAACTAGGGCAACACAAAACCAAAACGCCTCGCACGAACCGCCCACAAAAAGGACAAGCACACGCACAGCCTCTGCTGACGACCACGACGCAGCGGCACGCTGCTCCTGTCCCGCGCCCCGCGCCCCACTCGATTCACAACTCACGCGACACCGTCAACGACGGGCTCGCTTCCCGCAACCTACCACCTTTCCGCCACGACGCACAGCCCCAGCCCCACCCGACGACGCCCGTGGCAACGACTGCACTTTCACCACCGCCTCCCCCTTCCCCCCCCAAAACACACACACACACACACACACACACACACACACACACACACACACACAGCCAGCCAAAAACGCACTCGCGACCCACACATGCACGTGCATCGGCACACGCCAACCAGTCAACGTCGACAACCACACGCAAGGCTCGAAACGAAACCGGCGTCCTTCCACGTTGCCATCAAGCTACGCGACACAAGACACAAGGAACCAACACAACAGCCGGCCCCACTAATTCCCACTCTGACGCCGCAAAAAGCACACCGAAACCGCCAAACGCACGCACATTCCCCTTCGCACTGACACCACCGACCGGCTCGCTACCACACACCTCTCGGCAGCCGTTTCACGCCAATTCGCCACACCGCCCACACAGTCGACAAGCGCCCGCCCTGTACGGCACACGCAACGACGCAGCGCAGCAAAGGGCGCCCGCAACACATACCTCTCCGCCGCCCGACGCGCCAACCGCCACACCACACCGCCAGCCACTCGCAAATTGTGCACTGCCACCAGCCACACGTCCAACACGCCGCGCCGCCTCCGGCCGCCCGCCAGGGGGCGCTCACGTCCGCGACAACAGCGCGGCCCGCCGGGCCGGGCCGGGCCGGGCCGAACCGAACCGAGCCGCCGCTGCTCTGCACTCGGCACGGCCACACCCTGCTGCAGACCGGGCTCGTCCCTCTGTACGCGTCTGCCTGCGCATCAACACAACACGACCTTTTTTTTTTTCTCTCTACCGCCATCCCTCCTCCTCGCGTTTTACTCGTTGTTGCAGCAGCGGCGCACACCTACACATCCACAGCCCCAGCCGAGCCGGCCTCACCTCAGGGCCCGCCGCCAGCGTCTCCTCCTCGGGCACAGGTGCGGTGCTGTGGCCGCCCATCCAACCGCATTGCTGGCCGTCCAGCCACCAGGCGTTCCCACTGCCGCGAGCCACGCCGCGCACCGACCCTGCTGCAGAAAACGAAGCATAGCCAGAGACCGACCGATACACAAAGCAAGCCGTCGCCTCGCCTCTTGTCCTTCCTGCCTTCCTTCCGCCCCCGCCCTTCTCACACCACCGCCTCTCCACTTTCGCCCCCCCCCCCCCTCCTTTTTTTTTTTTGTTTTCTTCTTTCTTTCTTTCTTTCTTTTGGCCCTCTCTCCTTCCCGCCATGGCGGTTACGGCACCGCCTGCAGCGGCAGATTTTTTGCGCCCACACGCCTACTCCTACCACCATTAACCTTGCCCTGCCCTGCCCTGCCCATCAACGTCGCAGTCGAACCGACGCTTGCCAACACACATTACGCGCCGCCGCCACAGCACCTTCCCTTCCCACAACACACCGACGTCATCACACGCACCCAAAACAGGGGCCACGACCGTGTTCCTCGCCCACTCCCATCCCGCACGGTACGCACATTCCCAACTACTACCGCGCACCCTCCCTTTCCAATCTGTGTGTCTCTGTGTCTGTGTCCTGTCCGCGCGTGACGCCTCCCAACATCCGCCGTCCCCCGTCCCGTTTTCGCCCCCATGCCGTCGTCGCGCCGCCTCCTCCCCGTCCACCGCCGCCCCTGTCCGCCCCGCACCACACCATACACCGCTGCTTGTCCCGGCCGTTGCCACCAAAGGCGCCGACCGCAAACGCGCCACGCCGCAGCCCCCGTGCGTCTCGCGCTCGCTTCCATCTCCGTGCCGACGCTGCCTCTCTTCCCACTCGCACTCGACCTCGACAACACAGTCTTTGGCTCCGCCACTGCGTGTTCCGGTGGTACGCACGCTGCAACACGTATGTATTCATTACCAGAGCGATGGCGAGGCATGACAGCATCTCTGTCTGACCAGAGAGTTCTTTATCGCTGCTAGTCGGCGCTTGGACCGCGCCAGACGACAGTAGTGGCACGCACCGGGTCGCCAGGAACAGTTGTTATATATATTGTAGCGCGAGTCGGGAGAGGTAGTAGTCGGTCGACAGTAGTAGCGGGTGGACGGTTGTACTGAGCGGGCGTCGGCGGCGTGCTCTGCTCGTCTCGCGACTCTGGTCACGGTTCGGGACGATGTATAGTATATTGTGTTATAATCAAAAGGTGGTGTGACGCTGCATTGCGCAAATCTGATAACGTATGTTCATTGTACTTATTTTGTTCAACAACAAAAGCCCCACTATTACTTTTTTTCTAAAGTAACTTTTGTCTCTTAACGAAAAACATTCACTTTTTAAAGACTACTTCCTATGGCATTTCCCTCCAAGGAGTGCAATTAATTACCAGCCAGCACTCATTCATTGCACACAGCTGTGTAAGGGGTATCTACAATTGAGGAGCGGATATAAATGCAATTTTTTGTTTTTTTTGTTTTTTTTTTTTGTGTGTGTGTGTTGTAACCTCCCAGCAAATTTTAAAATAATGGACAATGTTATTTACGGATGCCAATGGACATTGCGCTAATTGTAACCTCGCCCACAATGAGAGGTATTGAAAATGGCAACAAAAATGTGAAATTCGCAATCTGACTCAAATATAAAGTCTTCACACAACATTTAAAAAAGTCCGTTCAGTGACAAGAAACTTCAATTAAACCGAAATATCGGTCTTTGGCCCTGTGCAAAACAATCAGAATTAAAGTGTTACCTCCGAATAAATGGATGTCACATTTCTGCTCTGGTTGTTGCGCAGCGCTTGGAGGAACTGCATTGCAAATAGTAATATTCTCTTTTTTTGTGATTTTAGTGACATTTTTCTTCAAAGAAGTGGAATGAAATGTGAAGTGCAACGAACTCTTTAGTTCAATAAAAAATTAAATGTTTGAAAAATGCTTTTGAAATAAAAATTATTATTGGGGAACTTGTTGGAGAATAATTACAATAAATACAATTTTTCATTATCTAATGATTGTATTAATTAACAGTATACCTTATTCACCATCTTGACCAGTGTTGCCGACCGCCTACATCACACAACCGCACTCGGCTGCTACTACTGACCGACCGCTCTGCATGACGACTATTAGCGTACTGCACGCGACGACTACTGACAGAGTACAGCCCTCAACTACACAGAGCTACGGACTCGCAACGACTACTGACTGACTGACTGACTGACTGACTGACTGACTGAGAACCGCTCGCAACACGCGCAGTCCAGCGCAAACTCTCTGGTCACAGATGCTACAATGTCTCGCCATCGCTACTATGTTACATACGTGTTTCAGTGTCTTTTTCATTGGGGTAACGATCTTTGGCTCTTTTTATTCTGAATACAGGGCCAAAGGTCAACGCTGCTGCCCTTATACAATTTATCAGGTTTCATTATGTCTGTTGCAATGTTACATACGGTTCACTCTTTCATTAATATTATCGTTGGGTTTGTTTTGTAGGGACGTTAACATTCTGGCACATTTTTATTATCATCGGACTCTCTGCTATTTGTGCAGGGAGGTTATACCTGGGTCCATTTACATTTTAATATTGATAGACTTTTTGTTTTCTTTTTTGTTTCTTGTTGTTTTTCCTTCTTTTTTTTTGTTGTTTTTTTTTTTGTTTTGTTTTTCCCGCTCTCACCACCACCGCCGCATCACGCCTTCCGTTTTCTTGGTTTCTTTTCTGTTCTTCAACTGCTTCAACATCACCGCGCCCCATTTCCACACCACAGCCATCAGCCTCCAAGACGGGCGGGCGCAGTGTGCCATTTCCGGCGCACAAGCACACCCGTACGGTACTCTCCTCGCCCCCACGCCACCAACAACACAGCGACCACGCGGCTTTCAGGCACGGCACGGCACCGGCGAAATGCGCCGCCCCCGCCCCTCCGCGCATCCGTCCGTCTCGCCACGTTCACTGACAGCCGCGTCTGCGGCTACACCACGACAACCACAACACAACACCGCTCCCCTCCCTGGCAACTCACATTGTTTTTCTCCTCCTCTTTTGCACAAACCACAACGCCGAGCACAGGCGCAAGCCACCCACACCGCGCCCCTCCCCGTCCCGTCTTTGGCCGCCGCTCCTCGTTTCCTCGTTTGCCCCCTCCCATCTCCCGAAATGCCATGCCATGCCAGCAGCGTTACGCATGCCCCTCCCCTGTCCACACAACACTACCGCCTAACGAACAGCCTTTTCCGGGCCACATCCAGGGCACGCCCACCTCCAAACACTGCCAATTCACGGACACACACACACACACACACACACTCACTTTCTCGACACCTTTCTGTACGGAGGGTGCGTCATCTCGACCGTGACAGAGTGACGGCAACTATCGACGATCCATTTCCCCCCACTGGTAAAACATGTCCACTAACACCTACATACATCATTCAAGTACACAGACAATAGCATACACACAATGGGAGGGCACACGAACATGGACGGCACGGCACTGTCATACACTCTTCCTCAGAACCATATCAACAAACGTTACGTACATCCGGGAAAGCGAAAGCGAAAGCCCAATGCAGCCGTCAAAGGTAACGTTCACCACGGCAGACACTTGCAGCCGCGCCGCCGTTAAACGCATTTCAGTGCGGCTCCAATACGCCTCCGACACGGGAACGTTCCGTTGCTCTACGAATGCGTTTCTCCCCTTTTTCCCTTCCTCTCTCTTTTGCCCCCCCTCCTTGCACTCTTGCCTCATTCCTCACGTTCTGCCCAGACATTCGACCGATCAAAGTCAACCTTTCGTTACCGTTCTCAGCGCGACGGTGTACAACAGTATGACGGGTGTGCCCAAGACTTCGGTTCAGTTGCGTGACGCCGGTCTATCGCGCCGATCGACAGTTACTCAGGGGGCGACGCATCGGACCACGTCACCGACACACAAAACACTTTCAAACAAACAAATACATACCGGATGGACACAGACAAACACGTGTACAGACATTCGCCAAACAAACGACCGCCGCCGTCGTCGTCTAGCGTGCATCTTGAATGACGACATCGGTGTGCGTGCGTCGTACGCAATCAGTCAGACACGGCTATCAAACATCAGAGTCGAATGGTACATCATCGTGCGTGTCGCCGTACACGTACAGTACAATACAACAACAATGCGTCTTAATGGCACGTTCATTTCAACGTCACTCACACACCTCCACGCTGCAGTTACGTCGCACCATTGTCAAACTCGGCGTACAGCAAAGGGAATAGTGGGCGGCAAAAAAAAAACCAAACAAAAACATTTCACATTTCACCCTCGCCATGTATGATGTGCAAAAAAACAAACCCGCAAACGGCCGTCGTTACGGTGACACAAAAGTCGCCGATCACACTGTCCCCCCTCGCAGACGGGTAACACACACACACACACACACACACACACCAACAACACCAATGGGTCAAAAACCACGCCAACGAGGCGTGCCACCATTCCACGCCACGGCGACCAACCTCGTGGCCGTACCCCGCGCAACACGCTTTGACGCGCCCCCCCCCCCACCCACAATCAAAATGCACACATACATCACAGCCGTCCACACAAACAACAACAACAATTCCGCCCTTCCCGCAAAAGGCAAGTTGGTGGCCCTGAAAAGGGCCGTTTTGCCGCTCTCGCAACGGAGGAGCCTTCTCTCTCCATCCTTCCTTCCATTCCAGAGCCACCTCCTTACTTGGAGCTCGTGTACTTGGTCACCGCCTTCGTGCCCTCGCTCACGGCGTGCTTGGCCAGCTCGCCAGGCAGCAACAGCCGCACAGCGGTCTGGATCTCGCGGGACGTGATGGTCGAGCGCTTGTTGTAGTGCGCCAGGCGAGACGCCTCGGCCGCAATGCGCTCGAAAATGTCGTTCACGAAGCTGTTCATGATGCTCATCGCCTTCGACGAGATGCCCGTGTCAGGGTGCACCTGCTTCAGCACCTTGTAGATGTAGATGGCATAGCTCTCCTTCCTCTTGCGCTTCTTCTTCTTGTCGCCCTTCGAAATGTTCTTCTGCGCCTTGCCAGCCTTCTTGGCGGCCTTCCCGCTAGTCTTGGGCGGCATCTCGAACCAACGTACGGCAGCAGCAACACCAGTAGCAAGCGCTCCGCTCTAGTCAGCGTCTCCCCACACAGTGGCACCCGCCGCCAGCCGCCGCCGCACCTTTACCAGCTCGCCCTGTTGCGGCCGCCGACCAATGGGGCGCGCGCGCAACCGGCCGCCGCACCCGAGCCCATAAAGCACCCCCACCCCGGCTGCGCCGGCACGCACTCCGCTGCTCGACTCGCTGCCGCTCGCACCGGTCGTTTTTCGTTTCCGTTTCGTGTGCACCGTCGCTAGCCCATCGCCATGTCCGGACGCGGAAAGGGAGGCAAAGTCAAGGGCAAGTCAAAGTCCCGCTCAAGCAGGGCTGGGCTCCAGTTCCCGGTCGGCAGAATCCACCGCCTCCTGCGCAAGGGAAACTACGCAGAGCGCGTCGGCGCCGGGGCCCCCGTCTACCTCGCCGCCGTCATGGAGTACCTCGCGGCTGAGGTGCTCGAGCTGGCCGGAAACGCGGCCCGCGACAACAAGAAGACGCGCATCATCCCGCGCCACCTGCAGCTTGCCATCCGCAACGACGAGGAGCTCAACAAGCTCCTGTCGGGCGTCACCATCGCACAGGGTGGTGTCCTGCCCAACATCCAGGCCGTCCTGCTGCCAAAGAAGACCGAGAAGAAGGCCTAAAGGAGGCCAGGCAATCGCAGCGCCGCGTGCTCCCCTGCACGCAACGCGCTTTGCCGGCTCGGCCCACAACAATCGGCCCTTTTCAGGGCCACCACACAAACCTACGTCCAAAGCAAAATTTCAGTCGTCCTCGCCGCACCTTGTTTTGTTTTAACTTTGCACAGCCGCCGCCGGCGCACGTCCGCCATCTTGTCGTCCACACAGCCCGTGTGGCCCAACACACACACACACACACACACATTTTGCACCGTCGCAGTCGCCTTCCAAACCGACAACGGCAGCAATAATGACCATTGTTAAAGGGAGGCGTGTCGACACACCGCCCTCCACTCCCGCGCGCAACGGCCGTCGACACGAACGAAACAGCTGATCCGGCCGCCTATGCCCACACGCCTTGCCTCGGAAACCCCAACGCCGCCGCAAACAAACACACAGAGACAAACCACGCAAGCAAATAATCACCGCCTCTCGCACAACAACACACAGCCCGCCATCTCCGTCGCGATCGATACAAAGACACACAATAACAAACACACAAACGAAGCAGCTCCACACACAGCCAGCCACATGACACGTTTCCTTTCCTTCTCCCCTCCCAGTCACATCACGTCGCTCAAACGGAAAGAAACAAACAAACAAACAACACAGCGCACACACGCAGCAACAACACAGACTCTTTCGCACTTTTCAACTTCCGAACAGTGTGGTGGCCCTGAAAAGGGCCGTTTTCTAGTCTCTCCCACCCACAAGCACGGCCGCGGGAAGGCCAGCGCCCGCTGCGACGCAGCCTAACCGCCGAAACCGTACAGGGTGCGCCCCTGCCTCTTCAGGGCGTACACCACGTCCATGGCCGTCACAGTCTTGCGCTTGGCGTGCTCAGTGTACGTCACCGCGTCGCGGATCACGTTCTCCAGGAACACCTTCAGCACCCCGCGGGTCTCCTCGTAGATCAGACCAGAGATGCGCTTCACGCCGCCCCTGCGAGCCAGGCGGCGGATGGCGGGCTTCGTGATGCCCTGGATGTTGTCGCGCAACACCTTGCGGTGCCGCTTGGCGCCACCCTTGCCGAGCCCCTTTCCTCCCTTGCCGCGGCCTGTCATCCTTCCTTCCTTCCTCGGGCAAAGCAACAACGTGCACACACAAACAGCAGCTGCAGCGGCTGGCGAGTCGGCTACGGTCTGCGCCCAGCGCGCCCGCCGCCCCCCTATATAGACTCTGGCCCGCCCTCCCCCCACCACGCGCAACCGAGGGCATATAAGCGCAGCACGGAGGCGCGCGGGCCCGTTGTCAAGGCAGCACCGGACGCCGCGCCGCACCTAACCTCCACGCACGCCGCTCCGCTACCGCTACCGCTACCGCCATGGCCCGCACAAAGCAAACGGCCCGCAAGTCCACCGGCGGAAAGGCGCCGCGCAAACAGCTCGCCACCAAGGCGGCGAGGAAGAGCGCGCCCGCCACCGGAGGCGTCAAGAAGCCCCACCGCTACAGGCCGGGCACCGTCGCCCTGCGAGAAATCAGGCGCTACCAGAAGAGCACAGAGCTGCTCATCCGCAAGCTGCCATTCCAGCGCCTAGTGCGCGAGATCGCCCAGGACTTCAAGACCGACCTGCGCTTCCAGAGCTCCGCAGTCATGGCCCTGCAGGAGGCCAGCGAGGCCTACCTCGTCGGCCTCTTCGAAGACACCAACCTGTGCGCAATCCACGCCAAGCGCGTCACCATCATGCCCAAGGACATCCAGCTCGCGCGCCGCATCCGCGGCGAGCGCGCCTAAACCGCGCCGCGGCACCGCACCGCACAAACAAAAACGGCCCTTTTCAGGGCCACTAACGTCTCTCCGTCGCGAGCAAACTTTGTCGGTCGCCTGCCTCTCGCCCCGCAACCCAAAAACAAAAACCACCACTTCCCGTCCGTCCGCCACACCCGCTCACTCTGCCTGCCTGCTAGCAGCGCGCAACAATCACACATCATCCCTCCCCGGCGCTCAAAGCGCACAATGCCCAACGGCCGACGTCACACCGCACGGGTGGCTGGCCGGCCGCCGCCGCTTTCGTTTCGAAAACAAAAAAACCCGCACTCCACTCCGACGGCCAACGGCCAGGCAGGCGCGCTCGAAAAAAACCCGCACTCCACTCCGACGGCCAACGGCCAGGCAGGCGCGCTCGCTCGCTCTACACGCCACCGAAATCCCCGCCGACTCCTTCCGCATCTCAACGTGCCCCCCGTTGCAAAACATAACACACACACACACACACACACAAAGGAACAAAACAAAACAAAGACCAGACACGACTCGACAAGACAGACATCCGAGAAGAACGAACGCAGGCAAGCCAACCAACGTATTCAAACAAAACAACGTGACAGAAAACCAACCGTCGGCCGCCGCCACAAACACGGCGACAATCAACCACGACAACAACAACAACAACAACAACAACAACAACACCGCTTACCGCTACCGCCGCCCACACCCGCCACCGACCCCCGCAATCCAACCACCACGGCACGCAAACAGCATCCCCACGGGCATACAGAAACGCCAGACAGACACCCACACCAAACGCAACACGACAATCAAAACCTTCCCCGACGTGCTTTGATGGCCCTGAGAAGGGCCGTTTTGGGCCGCGCGTCTCTTGCGCGCCACTAGACGACGACGGGGGGTGGGGACGACGGAGTCAAGCGCCAAACCCTTCCTTTCCCATCTCTTTCTCCTCTACTCTACTTCTTCTTCTTGGGCGAAGCCTTCGCCTTAGACGGCGTCGTCGCCTTCTTCGGGCGCGGCGCCTTCGGCTTCTTCGTCGGAACCTTGGCGGCCTTCTTCGCCTTCGACGGCGACTTGGCCTTGGCCGGCTTGGCCGCAGCCGCCTTCTTCGCACCCGCGGGAGCGGCCGACGCCGCAGACGCCTTCTTGGCGGCGCCCGCCTTCCGACCGGTCGCCGCCTTCACGCCACCAGCCTTCTTTGCGCCGGCCGCACGGGCGCCCTTCTTCTCCTTGCTGGCCGGAGCGGCGCGCTTCTTCTTGGCACCGCCAGCACGAGCCTTGCCGCCCTCGGCCGCCCCCCCGCCGCCGGCGCCGGCAAGCTTGAACGAGCCGGACGCGCCCTTCCCCTTCGTCTGCACCAGCTCGCCCGCCACGACGGCCGACTTGAGGTACTTCTTGATAAACGGCGCCAGCTTCTCCGCGTCCAGCTTGTAGTGCGCGGCTATGTACTTCTTGATCGCCTGCAGCGACGACCCGCCGCGCTCCTTCAGACTCTTGATGGCGGCCGTCACCATCTCAGAGGTGCGCGGGTGCGCAGGCTTGGCGCGCGGCTTCTTCGCAGACGACGCAGACTTGGCCTTCTTCGTAGTGCCGGTGGCGGCGGGTGCCGCAGCAGTCTCGTTCGTAGCCGCCTGATCTGCCATTTCGACGACGCGCGTAACACACAGCGAGAGCGAGCGGGACGGCAGGCAGGCACGCAAGCACAGCACAGCAGCAGAGCAGAGAATCACAAGGCCCAGCCAGTGTCGCGGGCGGGCGCGGACGGCCGAGAGAGCGGCCGCCACTCTGCGCGCCGCCGCGCCGCGCCTCCCGCGCTTGCTACCGCCCAACGTCCGACAGCCTGTGCGGAGCAGCCCCAAACCTGCGCCACAACCGCCCGCGCCTTTCAAACCACCGAGGATGGGGCTACACACAGCCACACCACAGTCGCCAACCAGTCGCCACGGCAGCGCCGCAAACCACGGCCAAACTGCAGCTACCGCGCGCTACAGCCTGGGTCGGCCCGCCGAGAATCGCCGCCCCCGCCCAAATGCCGCCCCCACAGCCCCAGCCGACGACCCGCCACAATGGCCAAACCTTCGGCAAAACTCCCACACCGTCGCCGCGGCAGCCCGGCCAGCGCGGCCGGCGCCACAGCCACACAAGCCGAGGCGTGCGGCGATGACGGCCGTGCAAACGCGCCTCCGCCGCCCCATCGCCTTCCGTCGCCCTCCCGCCGTTTCCCGATCGGCCCGCAGCCGTCGGGCCACATCGCGCGCCGTCCTCCTCCTCTCGCCCGCCAACATTCACAGCCGTTTCTCAACAATTGCCCGCCGCAAACGGACGCCGCCTGCGCAACAGGCGCCGCCGCCCCTCGCCGCTTCCGACCCAACCCCTCGACCGAGGCAAACCGCAATCCGAATCTACAGACCAACCCAATCTGCCGTCAAGCACACACGACAGCCGACCTTACACGTTACGCGTTACACATTACGTTTACACGTCTACGTTAGGTTAGGTTAGGTGGACGTGGGTTAGGTTAAGGGGACTTGGGTTAGGTTAAGCGTCAAACTTAGGTTAAGCATTCAAACACGTCAGGCGTCAGAGGTTAGGTTAGGTTAGGTTAGGTTAGGTTACACGTTAGGTTAAGGGGTCGGTGCTAGGTTAAGAAGCGTCAAACGTAGGTTAAAAAAGCGTTCAAACGTGAGGCGTGAGCCGGACAGCTTACCTTACGTAGACGTTAGGGGCTCACAGGCTGAGCTCACCTCGCCACACCACAGGTTAGGTTAGGTTAGGTTCGGTTCGGTTCGGTTCGCTCGGCTCAGCGTAAAGCGCCGAGGTCAGGGTTACGTTCGTTCACCTTCGGGCGCCACACTTTCGGTTGAAAGGTCGCGACGGGACGACGTCGGCAGGCACGCCGCAAACGAACAAAAACGTACAGACGACGTCGGAAACCGCCGACAGACGGGGGAGCAGCACGACCACGACCAGACACCGAGCGCGAACGAGACACACGCGAACCACCCCCACCGGCCAAAGGGCACCACACAACAACCCAGAGCACCACGTGTCGACACCAGAGCAACCCGCCGCTCACGCGACATGGCTGGCACCGAAGGGCAACCGCCCGCAACTGCGCTTTCCGCGCCGGCCCGGATGCACGTCGTGCTACAACAACACCACTACCGTACACAGCCGCTGTTCACAACATCACTATCAATGGCGCGCCCGCGGCTCGCCGCCGTCGCAGTCGCAGCCCCAACGCCAGCACCTTTGCACCACCATTCACACGCACCGCAACACAGCTCGCCGACACAGCCGAACAAAACAAACACCACACAACAACAGCAACAACGCCGCCGCCTCTACTTGTGCCGGCGACCCACCCCGCCGATGGCGCACCTTTCGCCAGCCGGCAATCGACACACACGCACCCACCCACCGGGGCCCAGTGCAAAAAAAAAAAAAAAAAAAACACACAAAAACAAAAAAACCAAACAACACAAACGACACGGGAAGCGCACACCGCCACTTCGCGCGCACGCCACCAACCAGTCGTCGTCTCAAAATAACAAACACAAACAAAATAAACTAACAACTAGGGCAACACAAAACCAAAACGCCTCGCACGAACCGCCCACAAAAAGGACAAGCACACGCACAGCCTCTGCTGACGACCACGACGCAGCGGCACGCTGCTCCTGTCCCGCGCCCCGCGCCCCACTCGATTCACAACTCACGCGACACCGTCAACGACGGGCTCGCTTCCCGCAACCTACCACCTTTCCGCCACGACGCACAGCCCCAGCCCCACCCGACGACGCCCGTGGCAACGACTGCACTTTCACCACCGCCTCCCCCTTCCCCCCCCAAAACACACACACACACACACACACACACACACACACACACACACAGCCAGCCAAAAACGCACTCGCGACCCACACATGCACGTGCATCGGCACACGCCAACCAGTCAACGTCGACAACCACACGCAAGGCTCGAAACGAAACCGGCGTCCTTCCACGTTGCCATCAAGCTACGCGACACAAGACACAAGGAACCAACACAACAGCCGGCCCCACTAATTCCCACTCTGACGCCGCAAAAAGCACACCGAAACCGCCAAACGCACGCACATTCCCCTTCGCACTGACACCACCGACCGGCTCGCTACCACACACCTCTCGGCAGCCGTTTCACGCCAATTCGCCACACCGCCCACACAGTCGACAAGCGCCCGCCCTGTACGGCACACGCAACGACGCAGCGCAGCAAAGGGCGCCCGCAACACATACCTCTCCGCCGCCCGACGCGCCAACCGCCACACCACACCGCCAGCCACTCGCAAATTGTGCACTGCCACCAGCCACACGTCCAACACGCCGCGCCGCCTCCGGCCGCCCGCCAGGGGGCGCTCACGTCCGCGACAACAGCGCGGCCCGCCGGGCCGGGCCGGGCCGGGCCGAACCGAACCGAGCCGCCGCTGCTCTGCACTCGGCACGGCCACACCCTGCTGCAGACCGGGCTCGTCCCTCTGTACGCGTCTGCCTGCGCATCAACACAACACGACCTTTTTTTTTTTCTCTCTACCGCCATCCCTCCTCCTCGCGTTTTACTCGTTGTTGCAGCAGCGGCGCACACCTACACATCCACAGCCCCAGCCGAGCCGGCCTCACCTCAGGGCCCGCCGCCAGCGTCTCCTCCTCGGGCACAGGTGCGGTGCTGTGGCCGCCCATCCAACCGCATTGCTGGCCGTCCAGCCACCAGGCGTTCCCACTGCCGCGAGCCACGCCGCGCACCGACCCTGCTGCAGAAAACGAAGCATAGCCAGAGACCGACCGATACACAAAGCAAGCCGTCGCCTCGCCTCTTGTCCTTCCTGCCTTCCTTCCGCCCCCGCCCTTCTCACACCACCGCCTCTCCACTTTCGCCCCCCCCCCCCCCCTCCTTTTTTTTTTTTGTTTTCTTCTTTCTTTCTTTCTTTCTTTTGGCCCTCTCTCCTTCCCGCCATGGCGGTTACGGCACCGCCTGCAGCGGCAGATTTTTTGCGCCCACACGCCTACTCCTACCACCATTAACCTTGCCCTGCCCTGCCCTGCCCATCAACGTCGCAGTCGAACCGACGCTTGCCAACACACATTACGCGCCGCCGCCACAGCACCTTCCCTTCCCACAACACACCGACGTCATCACACGCACCCAAAACAGGGGCCACGACCGTGTTCCTCGCCCACTCCCATCCCGCACGGTACGCACATTCCCAACTACTACCGCGCACCCTCCCTTTCCAATCTGTGTGTCTCTGTGTCTGTGTCCTGTCCGCGCGTGACGCCTCCCAACATCCGCCGTCCCCCGTCCCGTTTTCGCCCCCATGCCGTCGTCGCGCCGCCTCCTCCCCGTCCACCGCCGCCCCTGTCCGCCCCGCACCACACCATACACCGCTGCTTGTCCCGGCCGTTGCCACCAAAGGCGCCGACCGCAAACGCGCCACGCCGCAGCCCCCGTGCGTCTCGCGCTCGCTTCCATCTCCGTGCCGACGCTGCCTCTCTTCCCACTCGCACTCGACCTCGACAACACAGTCTTTGGCTCCGCCACTGCGTGTTCCGGTGGTACGCACGCTGCAACACGTATGTATTCATTACCAGAGCGATGGCGAGGCATGACAGCATCTCTGTCTGACCAGAGAGTTCTTTATCGCTGCTAGTCGGCGCTTGGACCGCGCCAGACGACAGTAGTGGCACGCACCGGGTCGCCAGGAACAGTTGTTATATATATTGTAGCGCGAGTCGGGAGAGGTAGTAGTCGGTCGACAGTAGTAGCGGGTGGACGGTTGTACTGAGCGGGCGTCGGCGGCGTGCTCTGCTCGTCTCGCGACTCTGGTCACGGTTCGGGACGATGTATAGTATATTGTGTTATAATCAAAAGGTGGTGTGACGCTGCATTGCGCAAATCTGATAACGTATGTTCATTGTACTTATTTTGTTCAACAACAAAAGCCCCACTATTACTTTTTTTCTAAAGTAACTTTTGTCTCTTAACGAAAAACATTCACTTTTTAAAGACTACTTCCTATGGCATTTCCCTCCAAGGAGTGCAATTAATTACCAGCCAGCACTCATTCATTGCACACAGCTGTGTAAGGGGTATCTACAATTGAGGAGCGGATATAAATGCAATTTTTTGTTTTTTTTGTTTTTTTTTTTTGTGTGTGTGTGTTGTAACCTCCCAGCAAATTTTAAAATAATGGACAATGTTATTTACGGATGCCAATGGACATTGCGCTAATTGTAACCTCGCCCACAATGAGAGGTATTGAAAATGGCAACAAAAATGTGAAATTCGCAATCTGACTCAAATATAAAGTCTTCACACAACATTTAAAAAAGTCCGTTCAGTGACAAGAAACTTCAATTAAACCGAAATATCGGTCTTTGGCCCTGTGCAAAACAATCAGAATTAAAGTGTTACCTCCGAATAAATGGATGTCACATTTCTGCTCTGGTTGTTGCGCAGCGCTTGGAGGAACTGCATTGCAAATAGTAATATTCTCTTTTTTTGTGATTTTAGTGACATTTTTCTTCAAAGAAGTGGAATGAAATGTGAAGTGCAACGAACTCTTTAGTTCAATAAAAAATTAAATGTTTGAAAAATGCTTTTGAAATAAAAATTATTATTGGGGAACTTGTTGGAGAATAATTACAATAAATACAATTTTTCATTATCTAATGATTGTATTAATTAACAGTATACCTTATTCACCATCTTGACCAGTGTTGCCGACCGCCTACATCACACAACCGCACTCGGCTGCTACTACTGACCGACCGCTCTGCATGACGACTATTAGCGTACTGCACGCGACGACTACTGACAGAGTACAGCCCTCAACTACACAGAGCTACGGACTCGCAACGACTACTGACTGACTGACTGACTGACTGACTGACTGACTGAGAACCGCTCGCAACACGCGCAGTCCAGCGCAAACTCTCTGGTCACAGATGCTACAATGTCTCGCCATCGCTACTATGTTACATACGTGTTTCAGTGTCTTTTTCATTGGGGTAACGATCTTTGGCTCTTTTTATTCTGAATACAGGGCCAAAGGTCAACGCTGCTGCCCTTATACAATTTATCAGGTTTCATTATGTCTGTTGCAATGTTACATACGGTTCACTCTTTCATTAATATTATCGTTGGGTTTGTTTTGTAGGGACGTTAACATTCTGGCACATTTTTATTATCATCGGACTCTCTGCTATTTGTGCAGGGAGGTTATACCTGGGTCCATTTACATTTTAATATTGATAGACTTTTTGTTTTCTTTTTTGTTTCTTGTTGTTTTTCCTTCTTTTTTTTTGTTGTTTTTTTTTGTTTTGTTTTTCCCGCTCTCACCACCACCGCCGCATCACGCCTTCCGTTTTCTTGGTTTCTTTTCTGTTCTTCAACTGCTTCAACATCACCGCGCCCCATTTCCACACCACAGCCATCAGCCTCCAAGACGGGCGGGCGCAGTGTGCCATTTCCGGCGCACAAGCACACCCGTACGGTACTCTCCTCGCCCCCACGCCACCAACAACACAGCGACCACGCGGCTTTCAGGCACGGCACGGCACCGGCGAAATGCGCCGCCCCCGCCCCTCCGCGCATCCGTCCGTCTCGCCACGTTCACTGACAGCCGCGTCTGCGGCTACACCACGACAACCACAACACAACACCGCTCCCCTCCCTGGCAACTCACATTGTTTTTCTCCTCCTCTTTTGCACAAACCACAACGCCGAGCACAGGCGCAAGCCACCCACACCGCGCCCCTCCCCGTCCCGTCTTTGGCCGCCGCTCCTCGTTTCCTCGTTTGCCCCCTCCCATCTCCCGAAATGCCATGCCATGCCAGCAGCGTTACGCATGCCCCTCCCCTGTCCACACAACACTACCGCCTAACGAACAGCCTTTTCCGGGCCACATCCAGGGCACGCCCACCTCCAAACACTGCCAATTCACGGACACACACACACACACACACACACTCACTTTCTCGACACCTTTCTGTACGGAGGGTGCGTCATCTCGACCGTGACAGAGTGACGGCAACTATCGACGATCCATTTCCCCCCACTGGTAAAACATGTCCACTAACACCTACATACATCATTCAAGTACACAGACAATAGCATACACACAATGGGAGGGCACACGAACATGGACGGCACGGCACTGTCATACACTCTTCCTCAGAACCATATCAACAAACGTTACGTACATCCGGGAAAGCGAAAGCGAAAGCCCAATGCAGCCGTCAAAGGTAACGTTCACCACGGCAGACACTTGCAGCCGCGCCGCCGTTAAACGCATTTCAGTGCGGCTCCAATACGCCTCCGACACGGGAACGTTCCGTTGCTCTACGAATGCGTTTCTCCCCTTTTTCCCTTCCTCTCTCTTTTGCCCCCCCTCCTTGCACTCTTGCCTCATTCCTCACGTTCTGCCCAGACATTCGACCGATCAAAGTCAACCTTTCGTTACCGTTCTCAGCGCGACGGTGTACAACAGTATGACGGGTGTGCCCAAGACTTCGGTTCAGTTGCGTGACGCCGGTCTATCGCGCCGATCGACAGTTACTCAGGGGGCGACGCATCGGACCACGTCACCGACACACAAAACACTTTCAAACAAACAAATACATACCGGATGGACACAGACAAACACGTGTACAGACATTCGCCAAACAAACGACCGCCGCCGTCGTCGTCTAGCGTGCATCTTGAATGACGACATCGGTGTGCGTGCGTCGTACGCAATCAGTCAGACACGGCTATCAAACATCAGAGTCGAATGGTACATCATCGTGCGTGTCGCCGTACACGTACAGTACAATACAACAACAATGCGTCTTAATGGCACGTTCATTTCAACGTCACTCACACACCTCCACGCTGCAGTTACGTCGCACCATTGTCAAACTCGGCGTACAGCAAAGGGAATAGTGGGCGGCAAAAAAAAAACCAAACAAAAACATTTCACATTTCACCCTCGCCATGTATGATGTGCAAAAAAACAAACCCGCAAACGGCCGTCGTTACGGTGACACAAAAGTCGCCGATCACACTGTCCCCCCTCGCAGACGGGTAACACACACACACACACACACACACACACCAACAACACCAATGGGTCAAAAACCACGCCAACGAGGCGTGCCACCATTCCACGCCACGGCGACCAACCTCGTGGCCGTACCCCGCGCAACACGCTTTGACGCGCCCCCCCCCCCCACCCACAATCAAAATGCACACATACATCACAGCCGTCCACACAAACAACAACAACAATTCCGCCCTTCCCGCAAAAGGCAAGTTGGTGGCCCTGAAAAGGGCCGTTTTGCCGCTCTCGCAACGGAGGAGCCTTCTCTCTCCATCCTTCCTTCCATTCCAGAGCCACCTCCTTACTTGGAGCTCGTGTACTTGGTCACCGCCTTCGTGCCCTCGCTCACGGCGTGCTTGGCCAGCTCGCCAGGCAGCAACAGCCGCACAGCGGTCTGGATCTCGCGGGACGTGATGGTCGAGCGCTTGTTGTAGTGCGCCAGGCGAGACGCCTCGGCCGCAATGCGCTCGAAAATGTCGTTCACGAAGCTGTTCATGATGCTCATCGCCTTCGACGAGATGCCCGTGTCAGGGTGCACCTGCTTCAGCACCTTGTAGATGTAGATGGCATAGCTCTCCTTCCTCTTGCGCTTCTTCTTCTTGTCGCCCTTCGAAATGTTCTTCTGCGCCTTGCCAGCCTTCTTGGCGGCCTTCCCGCTAGTCTTGGGCGGCATCTCGAACCAACGTACGGCAGCAGCAACACCAGTAGCAAGCGCTCCGCTCTAGTCAGCGTCTCCCCACACAGTGGCACCCGCCGCACGGCACGGCACGGCAAAACTTGACGGGACTTTCGTCCGCTTATGTGCTGAAGGATCGCTCTTGGCCTGCCTTCAGAATGAGTGATTAGGTTCGAAATGGCTTTGTTATGTTTCTAGGTCGGTATAAATGGTAAAAATTGATAGGTTAAAAGATCAGGAGTGACCCAACTGCGGTGAAACCGTCAGTTGGTACGGTATCGGCGCTGGAGTATCAGCGTCGGATGGGCGTAGGGAATATCTCCAACAGGACGACGAAGGACTGTGAGGTGATCATGTGGTGAATTTTGTAGGAAGGCGAGGGTGTTTGAGGCGCGAAGGCGAATTTGCTGGACCAGCGGAGGAATGTGGAGAAGTCTACGGATATCGTTGTTGGAGACATATCGTGGAGCGTTTGATATGATCCTAAGTGATTTGCTTTGTACTATTTGTACCTGGAGAACATGTGTGTCAGCTGCTAGTCCCCACAGTTCACAGCCATATAGTAGGAGTGAGAGGACACAGGACGTCCAGATGAGTAGCTTAGATTGTGTCGAAAGGCCTGGGCTCTTCAACAGAGGGTAGAGTTTGTGTGTCATTCCGTAAGCCTTGTGGCAGACGCCATCAACATGGGGTTTCCATGTGAGGCGGCTGTCGAAGGTGAGACCAAGGTAGGTTACTGTCTGAGACCATGGTATACGTCGGCCTTCCAGCTCTACCAGGCGAGCCGGCGGCGTTCGTTTGTTTGTAAAGAGGATGGCCTGTGTCTTGTCGGCATTAATTTTTATTTTCCATATGTTGCTCCATTGAGTGATCTGTTGTAGGTGACGTGTGAGGTTCAGAGCGATAAATTGGAGGTTTCGGTGCGAGTTGAATACTGCAGTGTCATCCGCGTATAACGCGAGATGGTTGTTGACACGGGATGGGATGTCATTTGTGTATACTGCGTACAGAATTGGGGAGAGTAAAGACCCCTGAGGTACACCAGCTTCCACGGGCCGGATTGAGCTTCGGTTTCGGCCTTGCATGACATAAAAGGAACGCCTGGTTAAGAAGCGTTTGAGAATGTGAATTATGTGGAGAGGGCAGCCGTATTCTGCAAGTTTATATAGTAAACCGTCGTGCCATACTCTGTCAAACGCTTTTTCTATGTCCAGCAGGACCATGCCTGTACTTTTGCGCTCCAGTTGCGCTGTACGGATGGTGTCGTGGAGGCGGATGAGTTGGTGGACCGTGCCATGGCCCGCCCGAAACCCAAACTGTTGTGGAATGAGGACTGAGTGTGCGTCGAGAAAGGATTGGAGGTGGGAGAGGATAATACGTTCGAGAATCTTGCCAAGGAAGTTGAGGAGGGAAATGGGGCGGTAGTTCTGTGGGAAGAGTGGATCTTTTCGAGGTTTCGGGAGGGCAATGACACGGGCCAGCTTCCATACAGGAGGGAAGTAGTTGTAAGAAAGGCAGCTATTGTATAGATTGACCAGATAGGAAAGCGCAGTTGGAGAGAGGTGGTGAAGGAGGGCCGGCCGGATACCATCGGGACCGGGGGCTTTTCGGGATGGTATGTTGCTGATGTATGTCGCCACCTCCGGTAGAGTGACCGGTGGAAAGATGGTGTCAGTATGACGGCGAAGGAGCTGACGGACCCGGCGATGGACGCGGGTCTCGTGGGCGTCAGCTTCGTCGTCGTCGACCTCGTTTAGGCGAAATTGGCGCTCGAGGGTATGTGCGAGGGCCTCCGCCTTGTCCTGAGGTGAGTACACCAGGCCTTGGGGACCATGGAGGGGCTGAGAAGGAGGAGGAGTGGATGTGGTCTCTTTTACTATGCGCCATAGACGGTCGGGGCGGTCAGCGGCGTCACGGAGGCGCCGATTCCATGTTTGATCGTGGACCTCTTGTAATCGAGCTCGAAGCTCTTGAGCTAATGCTTGCCAAATCCGCTTGTCGACTGGGTCGCGGAGGCGTTGCCACCGGCGACGAAATCGACGTTTTGTGCGGATTAATTCCTGGACGTCTGGCGGAAGGTCCAGGCGACGAGGAGGCTGAAGGACTCGTCGGGAAGAGGTGCGGTAACATTCAGTGAAGATTTTTGCTAATCGGTCCGCCGTCGGATTAATGTGGCTGCGGCGGGTGATGGGCGGAAGCTCAAGGACATGGAGGTCAACGAGTTGTTGGTAGCGTTCCCAGTTTGTATTGATAACGTAAGCCGGACGGAGCTGGTCTTGTGGACGTGCGTCAAGAAATTCGAGGGTCACCGGATTGTGATCAGAGTCAAGCTCTGAGATCACAGAGATGCGGTGGACCCACGGAGTATCCCGAGCCAGAAAGATGTGAAGGATATCAGGACGGTAGCGAGCTGTTTTGTGGAAGTGAGTGGGTGAATCTGGAGCAATGACTCGGATAGCGGCATTCAGTTCGAGGTATTGAAATAGCCGACGTCCATTTGCGTTGGTAGAACGGCATCCCCACGTCCCGTGCTTGGAGTTGAAGTCCCCTCCCACGAGGACCTTGGGGCCCAGGTGGAAGAGGATATCCAAGTCGGTCGGGACTATAGCGCGAGCGGGGGAGTTGTAAGCTGCGGCAAGGGTCAACGGCAGTCCATATAGCTGTATATCTATAGCTGTGGCTTCCAGGTGTTGCATGTTCGGTATCTGCCGGAGTCGGTGCGTAATGCACTGTTTAACTAGGATAAGAGTGCCGCCGTGTGGCCGATCCGCGCGGTCGGATCGATATGCAAAGTAATTGGGAACGGAAAACTGTTGGTGAGGTTTTAGGTGCGTTTCGCAAATAAGGGCTATGTCGACACCTCTGTCTTCCAGAAAGGCTTCAAGGGAATGACGTTGGCGTAGAATACCATCGGCGTTCCAACTGATTATACGAAATGGGCGGTGTTGATTAGGGTCCATCTGAGAAGTAGGAGATGAAGGCAGAAAGGATTATCATTAGTTTACTGAATGGGTCAGAAGCAGAATTGAGTTGTTGGATAGTAGAACGAACAAGAGAGATGATTTTGGGAATGTTGAACTGCTGCAACAAGGCAGCAAGGTCAGCAAGGTGGTTGGAAAAGGGGAAGGAGAAAGTAGGGGGCGGGGGTGCAGAGGGCTCTGGAGAGGGGTTTGTAGTTCCCCAAGCTGAGTGGGGAGCAGTCGCCGGTCGTGAGGCAGGACGTCGCGGTGGCGTCGGCCCCGTGCCGGCAGCAGAGGAGGATGGTGGAGTAGGGGCGCGACGTGCTCGCAGTTGTGGAAAATTTTCAGTATTAACTGGTGGAGCAGCTGGCGTCGAAGGCGCCGAGGCTGCATGAGTGGAGGAGCTGCGAGATTTCACCAGCGCTTTTTGATATGCTGAACATTTTCTGTAATTGGCTGGGTGAGCCTGTCCGCAATTGCAGCATTTGGGCGGGTCGGTAGGTTTCTTTTGACAAAGTCGTGTGAGGTGGTCAGCGCCACACTTGACGCAACGCGGCAGGCGGCCGCAGTTGCGGGAGCCGTGTCCAAAACGCTGGCAATTGAAACATTGTGTCAAGCCAGATTCGTTACGGTATGATTCCACATCCACCTTCATGTGAAGGAGGAATTTAATTTTATAGACGTCGTATACATTTGGTGTGCAATGGAGTACAGCAACAAACAGGGGCCATTTAATATCTGTAAGTTTTCCTTGTGCGTCTGGCACCTGCTGGTGCATAACTGTGACAGATTGTACTGTGAAGCCCAGTTCCTCCAGCGCTTCCTTGACGTCAGCGGGAGGGGTCGTGGGTTCGAGGTGCCTGACGACGACCTTCAATATTTTGAGGGGGTCGAGGTCGTAAGTATGGTATTGAATGGCACGTGCTTTTAGGTACTCAATCATATACCGATAATCGGAAGGATTTTCGAATTCATATCGGATATTGCCCCTTTTGTACTGACAGGAAAAGGAACCCTTTAGGTGCCCCTTCAGTTCCTTTATTCGATCGAGGTAATTGGTTGTATCATGAACAATGATAGGTGGCACCTTTGGGGTTTTGAGAGGAGTAGGAGCCGGGAGATTGTCAGAGTTTTGTTCAGCTGGTGTGATATCATCTAAACTTTCGTATCTGTTTGACGTCGGTACTGTAACCTCGTAAGCCTCAACCATGTCGACCTGACTGGTATCAGTCGGCGCATGGGAAGCGGAGGTATTCTGAGGCGGAGCAGGGTCCTGACGGTCGGTCGATTGTTTCTTTCTGTCAGGTGCCCTGGTTTCTGTTGAATCAGAATCGGTAACCGAAGGGGGATGCGCGTGCTTGCGAGAGGCATGTGAGTACGGCGCATCCCGCGCCTTCGTTGTTGATTTCATTGATTTACGACGTGTAGCGGGAGCTGCAGCGTCAGCGGAGCCGGGTGTAGGGGCGGCCAGGACGGCTTCGTTGTCACCGTTAGGTATCCCGCCGGAGCCTGACCCCACGCTACTCGGCCCTGGGCCGGTCGAACCCAGCTCAACGCTGTCAAGCTGCGTCTGCTCAACCGCTTGATTGATATTTTCTTTAGTAATTTGAGTTATCGGATCCGACAGCCGCCGGTGATCTGATCGACTGGAAGATAGACAAGATTCGGACGAATACGACAATAACTCGGCGCATGACATGATATTCTTGCCAGACGAGGGAAACAACCCACGAGAACCGGCAGAGGGAGCGGCCATCGTGGCCTTTGACTCCGCCGCGGACGACGAAATCAACGCGCGCGACGACCGATAGCTACGCAGAAAATAACCGCCTCGATTGAAAGACGATGCGGAACAACGCAGAAAGCGAACGTCCGACTAACGCCGAACACAGAAAAACGCGCGGAAAATACACTCAACTATCACGTAACACAGCAAGCGCTCCGCTCTAGTCAGCGTCTCCCCACACAGTGGCACCCGCCGCCAGCCGCCGCCGCACCTTTACCAGCTCGCCCTGTTGCGGCCGCCGACCAATGGGGCGCGCGCGCAACCGGCCGCCGCACCCGAGCCCATAAAGCACCCCCACCCCGGCTGCGCCGGCACGCACTCCGCTGCTCGACTCGCTGCCGCTCGCACCGGTCGTTTTTCGTTTCCGTTTCGTGTGCACCGTCGCTAGCCCATCGCCATGTCCGGACGCGGAAAGGGAGGCAAAGTCAAGGGCAAGTCAAAGTCCCGCTCAAGCAGGGCTGGGCTCCAGTTCCCGGTCGGCAGAATCCACCGCCTCCTGCGCAAGGGAAACTACGCAGAGCGCGTCGGCGCCGGGGCCCCCGTCTACCTCGCCGCCGTCATGGAGTACCTCGCGGCTGAGGTGCTCGAGCTGGCCGGAAACGCGGCCCGCGACAACAAGAAGACGCGCATCATCCCGCGCCACCTGCAGCTTGCCATCCGCAACGACGAGGAGCTCAACAAGCTCCTGTCGGGCGTCACCATCGCACAGGGTGGTGTCCTGCCCAACATCCAGGCCGTCCTGCTGCCAAAGAAGACCGAGAAGAAGGCCTAAAGGAGGCCAGGCAATCGCAGCGCCGCGTGCTCCCCTGCACGCAACGCGCTTTGCCGGCTCGGCCCACAACAATCGGCCCTTTTCAGGGCCACCACACAAACCTACGTCCAAAGCAAAATTTCAGTCGTCCTCGCCGCACCTTGTTTTGTTTTAACTTTGCACAGCCGCCGCCGGCGCACGTCCGCCATCTTGTCGTCCACACAGCCCGTGTGGCCCAACACACACACACACACACACACATTTTGCACCGTCGCAGTCGCCTTCCAAACCGACAACGGCAGCAATAATGACCATTGTTAAAGGGAGGCGTGTCGACACACCGCCCTCCACTCCCGCGCGCAACGGCCGTCGACACGAACGAAACAGCTGATCCGGCCGCCTATGCCCACACGCCTTGCCTCGGAAACCCCAACGCCGCCGCAAACAAACACACAGAGACAAACCACGCAAGCAAATAATCACCGCCTCTCGCACAACAACACACAGCCCGCCATCTCCGTCGCGATCGATACAAAGACACACAATAACAAACACACAAACGAAGCAGCTCCACACACAGCCAGCCACATGACACGTTTCCTTTCCTTCTCCCCTCCCAGTCACATCACGTCGCTCAAACGGAAAGAAACAAACAAACAAACAACACAGCGCACACACGCAGCAACAACACAGACTCTTTCGCACTTTTCAACTTCCGAACAGTGTGGTGGCCCTGAAAAGGGCCGTTTTCTAGTCTCTCCCACCCACAAGCACGGCCGCGGGAAGGCCAGCGCCCGCTGCGACGCAGCCTAACCGCCGAAACCGTACAGGGTGCGCCCCTGCCTCTTCAGGGCGTACACCACGTCCATGGCCGTCACAGTCTTGCGCTTGGCGTGCTCAGTGTACGTCACCGCGTCGCGGATCACGTTCTCCAGGAACACCTTCAGCACCCCGCGGGTCTCCTCGTAGATCAGACCAGAGATGCGCTTCACGCCGCCCCTGCGAGCCAGGCGGCGGATGGCGGGCTTCGTGATGCCCTGGATGTTGTCGCGCAACACCTTGCGGTGCCGCTTGGCGCCACCCTTGCCGAGCCCCTTTCCTCCCTTGCCGCGGCCTGTCATCCTTCCTTCCTTCCTCGGGCAAAGCAACAACGTGCACACACAAACAGCAGCTGCAGCGGCTGGCGAGTCGGCTACGGTCTGCGCCCAGCGCGCCCGCCGCCCCCCTATATAGACTCTGGCCCGCCCTCCCCCCACCACGCGCAACCGAGGGCATATAAGCGCAGCACGGAGGCGCGCGGGCCCGTTGTCAAGGCAGCACCGGACGCCGCGCCGCACCTAACCTCCACGCACGCCGCTCCGCTACCGCTACCGCTACCGCCATGGCCCGCACAAAGCAAACGGCCCGCAAGTCCACCGGCGGAAAGGCGCCGCGCAAACAGCTCGCCACCAAGGCGGCGAGGAAGAGCGCGCCCGCCACCGGAGGCGTCAAGAAGCCCCACCGCTACAGGCCGGGCACCGTCGCCCTGCGAGAAATCAGGCGCTACCAGAAGAGCACAGAGCTGCTCATCCGCAAGCTGCCATTCCAGCGCCTAGTGCGCGAGATCGCCCAGGACTTCAAGACCGACCTGCGCTTCCAGAGCTCCGCAGTCATGGCCCTGCAGGAGGCCAGCGAGGCCTACCTCGTCGGCCTCTTCGAAGACACCAACCTGTGCGCAATCCACGCCAAGCGCGTCACCATCATGCCCAAGGACATCCAGCTCGCGCGCCGCATCCGCGGCGAGCGCGCCTAAACCGCGCCGCGGCACCGCACCGCACAAACAAAAACGGCCCTTTTCAGGGCCACTAACGTCTCTCCGTCGCGAGCAAACTTTGTCGGTCGCCTGCCTCTCGCCCCGCAACCCAAAAACAAAAACCACCACTTCCCGTCCGTCCGCCACACCCGCTCACTCTGCCTGCCTGCTAGCAGCGCGCAACAATCACACATCATCCCTCCCCGGCGCTCAAAGCGCACAATGCCCAACGGCCGACGTCACACCGCACGGGTGGCTGGCCGGCCGCCGCCGCTTTCGTTTCGAAAACAAAAAAACCCGCACTCCACTCCGACGGCCAACGGCCAGGCAGGCGCGCTCGCTCGCTCTACACGCCACCGAAATCCCCGCCGACTCCTTCCGCATCTCAACGTGCCCCCCGTTGCAAAACATAACACACACACACACACACAAAGGAACAAAACAAAACAAAGACCAGACACGACTCGACAAGACAGACATCCGAGAAGAACGAACGCAGGCAAGCCAACCAACGTATTCAAACAAAACAACGTGACAGAAAACCAACCGTCGGCCGCCGCCACAAACACGGCGACAATCAACCACGACAACAACAACAACAACAACAACAACAACAACACCGCTTACCGCTACCGCCGCCCACACCCGCCACCGACCCCCGCAATCCAACCACCACGGCACGCAAACAGCATCCCCACGGGCATACAGAAACGCCAGACAGACACCCACACCAAACGCAACACGACAATCAAAACCTTCCCCGACGTGCTTTGATGGCCCTGAGAAGGGCCGTTTTGGGCCGCGCGTCTCTTGCGCGCCACTAGACGACGACGGGGGGTGGGGACGACGGAGTCAAGCGCCAAACCCTTCCTTTCCCATCTCTTTCTCCTCTACTCTACTTCTTCTTCTTGGGCGAAGCCTTCGCCTTAGACGGCGTCGTCGCCTTCTTCGGGCGCGGCGCCTTCGGCTTCTTCGTCGGAACCTTGGCGGCCTTCTTCGCCTTCGACGGCGACTTGGCCTTGGCCGGCTTGGCCGCAGCCGCCTTCTTCGCACCCGCGGGAGCGGCCGACGCCGCAGACGCCTTCTTGGCGGCGCCCGCCTTCCGACCGGTCGCCGCCTTCACGCCACCAGCCTTCTTTGCGCCGGCCGCACGGGCGCCCTTCTTCTCCTTGCTGGCCGGAGCGGCGCGCTTCTTCTTGGCACCGCCAGCACGAGCCTTGCCGCCCTCGGCCGCCCCCCCGCCGCCGGCGCCGGCAAGCTTGAACGAGCCGGACGCGCCCTTCCCCTTCGTCTGCACCAGCTCGCCCGCCACGACGGCCGACTTGAGGTACTTCTTGATAAACGGCGCCAGCTTCTCCGCGTCCAGCTTGTAGTGCGCGGCTATGTACTTCTTGATCGCCTGCAGCGACGACCCGCCGCGCTCCTTCAGACTCTTGATGGCGGCCGTCACCATCTCAGAGGTGCGCGGGTGCGCAGGCTTGGCGCGCGGCTTCTTCGCAGACGACGCAGACTTGGCCTTCTTCGTAGTGCCGGTGGCGGCGGGTGCCGCAGCAGTCTCGTTCGTAGCCGCCTGATCTGCCATTTCGACGACGCGCGTAACACACAGCGAGAGCGAGCGGGACGGCAGGCAGGCACGCAAGCACAGCACAGCAGCAGAGCAGAGAATCACAAGGCCCAGCCAGTGTCGCGGGCGGGCGCGGACGGCCGAGAGAGCGGCCGCCACTCTGCGCGCCGCCGCGCCGCGCCTCCCGCGCTTGCTACCGCCCAACGTCCGACAGCCTGTGCGGAGCAGCCCCAAACCTGCGCCACAACCGCCCGCGCCTTTCAAACCACCGAGGATGGGGCTACACACAGCCACACCACAGTCGCCAACCAGTCGCCACGGCAGCGCCGCAAACCACGGCCAAACTGCAGCTACCGCGCGCTACAGCCTGGGTCGGCCCGCCGAGAATCGCCGCCCCCGCCCAAATGCCGCCCCCACAGCCCCAGCCGACGACCCGCCACAATGGCCAAACCTTCGGCAAAACTCCCACACCGTCGCCGCGGCAGCCCGGCCAGCGCGGCCGGCGCCACAGCCACACAAGCCGAGGCGTGCGGCGATGACGGCCGTGCAAACGCGCCTCCGCCGCCCCATCGCCTTCCGTCGCCCTCCCGCCGTTTCCCGATCGGCCCGCAGCCGTCGGGCCACATCGCGCGCCGTCCTCCTCCTCTCGCCCGCCAACATTCACAGCCGTTTCTCAACAATTGCCCGCCGCAAACGGACGCCGCCTGCGCAACAGGCGCCGCCGCCCCTCGCCGCTTCCGACCCAACCCCTCGACCGAGGCAAACCGCAATCCGAATCTACAGACCAACCCAATCTGCCGTCAAGCACACACGACAGCCGACCTTACACGTTACGCGTTACACATTACGTTTACACGTCTACGTTAGGTTAGGTTAGGTGGACGTGGGTTAGGTTAAGGGGACTTGGGTTAGGTTAAGCGTCAAACTTAGGTTAAGCATTCAAACACGTCAGGCGTCAGAGGTTAGGTTAGGTTAGGTTAGGTTAGGTTACACGTTAGGTTAAGGGGTCGGTGCTAGGTTAAGAAGCGTCAAACGTAGGTTAAAAAAGCGTTCAAACGTGAGGCGTGAGCCGGACAGCTTACCTTACGTAGACGTTAGGGGCTCACAGGCTGAGCTCACCTCGCCACACCACAGGTTAGGTTAGGTTAGGTTCGGTTCGGTTCGGTTCGCTCGGCTCAGCGTAAAGCGCCGAGGTCAGGGTTACGTTCGTTCACCTTCGGGCGCCACACTTTCGGTTGAAAGGTCGCGACGGGACGACGTCGGCAGGCACGCCGCAAACGAACAAAAACGTACAGACGACGTCGGAAACCGCCGACAGACGGGGGAGCAGCACGACCACGACCAGACACCGAGCGCGAACGAGACACACGCGAACCACCCCCACCGGCCAAAGGGCACCACACAACAACCCAGAGCACCACGTGTCGACACCAGAGCAACCCGCCGCTCACGCGACATGGCTGGCACCGAAGGGCAACCGCCCGCAACTGCGCTTTCCGCGCCGGCCCGGATGCACGTCGTGCTACAACAACACCACTACCGTACACAGCCGCTGTTCACAACATCACTATCAATGGCGCGCCCGCGGCTCGCCGCCGTCGCAGTCGCAGCCCCAACGCCAGCACCTTTGCACCACCATTCACACGCACCGCAACACAGCTCGCCGACACAGCCGAACAAAACAAACACCACACAACAACAGCAACAACGCCGCCGCCTCTACTTGTGCCGGCGACCCACCCCGCCGATGGCGCACCTTTCGCCAGCCGGCAATCGACACACACGCACCCACCCACCGGGGCCCAGTGCAAAAAAAAAAAAAAAAAAAACACACAAAAACAAAAAAACCAAACAACACAAACGACACGGGAAGCGCACACCGCCACTTCGCGCGCACGCCACCAACCAGTCGTCGTCTCAAAATAACAAACACAAACAAAATAAACTAACAACTAGGGCAACACAAAACCAAAACGCCTCGCACGAACCGCCCACAAAAAGGACAAGCACACGCACAGCCTCTGCTGACGACCACGACGCAGCGGCACGCTGCTCCTGTCCCGCGCCCCGCGCCCCACTCGATTCACAACTCACGCGACACCGTCAACGACGGGCTCGCTTCCCGCAACCTACCACCTTTCCGCCACGACGCACAGCCCCAGCCCCACCCGACGACGCCCGTGGCAACGACTGCACTTTCACCACCGCCTCCCCCTTCCCCCCCCAAAACACACACACACACACACACACACACACACACACACACACACAGCCAGCCAAAAACGCACTCGCGACCCACACATGCACGTGCATCGGCACACGCCAACCAGTCAACGTCGACAACCACACGCAAGGCTCGAAACGAAACCGGCGTCCTTCCACGTTGCCATCAAGCTACGCGACACAAGACACAAGGAACCAACACAACAGCCGGCCCCACTAATTCCCACTCTGACGCCGCAAAAAGCACACCGAAACCGCCAAACGCACGCACATTCCCCTTCGCACTGACACCACCGACCGGCTCGCTACCACACACCTCTCGGCAGCCGTTTCACGCCAATTCGCCACACCGCCCACACAGTCGACAAGCGCCCGCCCTGTACGGCACACGCAACGACGCAGCGCAGCAAAGGGCGCCCGCAACACATACCTCTCCGCCGCCCGACGCGCCAACCGCCACACCACACCGCCAGCCACTCGCAAATTGTGCACTGCCACCAGCCACACGTCCAACACGCCGCGCCGCCTCCGGCCGCCCGCCAGGGGGCGCTCACGTCCGCGACAACAGCGCGGCCCGCCGGGCCGGGCCGGGCCGGGCCGAACCGAACCGAGCCGCCGCTGCTCTGCACTCGGCACGGCCACACCCTGCTGCAGACCGGGCTCGTCCCTCTGTACGCGTCTGCCTGCGCATCAACACAACACGACCTTTTTTTTTTTCTCTCTACCGCCATCCCTCCTCCTCGCGTTTTACTCGTTGTTGCAGCAGCGGCGCACACCTACACATCCACAGCCCCAGCCGAGCCGGCCTCACCTCAGGGCCCGCCGCCAGCGTCTCCTCCTCGGGCACAGGTGCGGTGCTGTGGCCGCCCATCCAACCGCATTGCTGGCCGTCCAGCCACCAGGCGTTCCCACTGCCGCGAGCCACGCCGCGCACCGACCCTGCTGCAGAAAACGAAGCATAGCCAGAGACCGACCGATACACAAAGCAAGCCGTCGCCTCGCCTCTTGTCCTTCCTGCCTTCCTTCCGCCCCCGCCCTTCTCACACCACCGCCTCTCCACTTTCGCCCCCCCCCCCCTCCTTTTTTTTTTTTGTTTTCTTCTTTCTTTCTTTCTTTCTTTTGGCCCTCTCTCCTTCCCGCCATGGCGGTTACGGCACCGCCTGCAGCGGCAGATTTTTTGCGCCCACACGCCTACTCCTACCACCATTAACCTTGCCCTGCCCTGCCCTGCCCATCAACGTCGCAGTCGAACCGACGCTTGCCAACACACATTACGCGCCGCCGCCACAGCACCTTCCCTTCCCACAACACACCGACGTCATCACACGCACCCAAAACAGGGGCCACGACCGTGTTCCTCGCCCACTCCCATCCCGCACGGTACGCACATTCCCAACTACTACCGCGCACCCTCCCTTTCCAATCTGTGTGTCTCTGTGTCTGTGTCCTGTCCGCGCGTGACGCCTCCCAACATCCGCCGTCCCCCGTCCCGTTTTCGCCCCCATGCCGTCGTCGCGCCGCCTCCTCCCCGTCCACCGCCGCCCCTGTCCGCCCCGCACCACACCATACACCGCTGCTTGTCCCGGCCGTTGCCACCAAAGGCGCCGACCGCAAACGCGCCACGCCGCAGCCCCCGTGCGTCTCGCGCTCGCTTCCATCTCCGTGCCGACGCTGCCTCTCTTCCCACTCGCACTCGACCTCGACAACACAGTCTTTGGCTCCGCCACTGCGTGTTCCGGTGGTACGCACGCTGCAACACGTATGTATTCATTACCAGAGCGATGGCGAGGCATGACAGCATCTCTGTCTGACCAGAGAGTTCTTTATCGCTGCTAGTCGGCGCTTGGACCGCGCCAGACGACAGTAGTGGCACGCACCGGGTCGCCAGGAACAGTTGTTATATATATTGTAGCGCGAGTCGGGAGAGGTAGTAGTCGGTCGACAGTAGTAGCGGGTGGACGGTTGTACTGAGCGGGCGTCGGCGGCGTGCTCTGCTCGTCTCGCGACTCTGGTCACGGTTCGGGACGATGTATAGTATATTGTGTTATAATCAAAAGGTGGTGTGACGCTGCATTGCGCAAATCTGATAACGTATGTTCATTGTACTTATTTTGTTCAACAACAAAAGCCCCACTATTACTTTTTTTCTAAAGTAACTTTTGTCTCTTAACGAAAAACATTCACTTTTTAAAGACTACTTCCTATGGCATTTCCCTCCAAGGAGTGCAATTAATTACCAGCCAGCACTCATTCATTGCACACAGCTGTGTAAGGGGTATCTACAATTGAGGAGCGGATATAAATGCAATTTTTTGTTTTTTTTGTTTTTTTTTTTTGTGTGTGTGTGTTGTAACCTCCCAGCAAATTTTAAAATAATGGACAATGTTATTTACGGATGCCAATGGACATTGCGCTAATTGTAACCTCGCCCACAATGAGAGGTATTGAAAATGGCAACAAAAATGTGAAATTCGCAATCTGACTCAAATATAAAGTCTTCACACAACATTTAAAAAAGTCCGTTCAGTGACAAGAAACTTCAATTAAACCGAAATATCGGTCTTTGGCCCTGTGCAAAACAATCAGAATTAAAGTGTTACCTCCGAATAAATGGATGTCACATTTCTGCTCTGGTTGTTGCGCAGCGCTTGGAGGAACTGCATTGCAAATAGTAATATTCTCTTTTTTTGTGATTTTAGTGACATTTTTCTTCAAAGAAGTGGAATGAAATGTGAAGTGCAACGAACTCTTTAGTTCAATAAAAAATTAAATGTTTGAAAAATGCTTTTGAAATAAAAATTATTATTGGGGAACTTGTTGGAGAATAATTACAATAAATACAATTTTTCATTATCTAATGATTGTATTAATTAACAGTATACCTTATTCACCATCTTGACCAGTGTTGCCGACCGCCTACATCACACAACCGCACTCGGCTGCTACTACTGACCGACCGCTCTGCATGACGACTATTAGCGTACTGCACGCGACGACTACTGACAGAGTACAGCCCTCAACTACACAGAGCTACGGACTCGCAACGACTACTGACTGACTGACTGACTGACTGACTGACTGACTGACTGACTGACTGAGAACCGCTCGCAACACGCGCAGTCCAGCGCAAACTCTCTGGTCACAGATGCTACAATGTCTCGCCATCGCTACTATGTTACATACGTGTTTCAGTGTCTTTTTCATTGGGGTAACGATCTTTGGCTCTTTTTATTCTGAATACAGGGCCAAAGGTCAACGCTGCTGCCCTTATACAATTTATCAGGTTTCATTATGTCTGTTGCAATGTTACATACGGTTCACTCTTTCATTAATATTATCGTTGGGTTTGTTTTGTAGGGACGTTAACATTCTGGCACATTTTTATTATCATCGGACTCTCTGCTATTTGTGCAGGGAGGTTATACCTGGGTCCATTTACATTTTAATATTGATAGACTTTTTGTTTTCTTTTTTGTTTCTTGTTGTTTTTCCTTCTTTTTTTTTGTTGTTTTTTTTTTTGTTTTGTTTTTCCCGCTCTCACCACCACCGCCGCATCACGCCTTCCGTTTTCTTGGTTTCTTTTCTGTTCTTCAACTGCTTCAACATCACCGCGCCCCATTTCCACACCACAGCCATCAGCCTCCAAGACGGGCGGGCGCAGTGTGCCATTTCCGGCGCACAAGCACACCCGTACGGTACTCTCCTCGCCCCCACGCCACCAACAACACAGCGACCACGCGGCTTTCAGGCACGGCACGGCACCGGCGAAATGCGCCGCCCCCGCCCCTCCGCGCATCCGTCCGTCTCGCCACGTTCACTGACAGCCGCGTCTGCGGCTACACCACGACAACCACAACACAACACCGCTCCCCTCCCTGGCAACTCACATTGTTTTTCTCCTCCTCTTTTGCACAAACCACAACGCCGAGCACAGGCGCAAGCCACCCACACCGCGCCCCTCCCCGTCCCGTCTTTGGCCGCCGCTCCTCGTTTCCTCGTTTGCCCCCTCCCATCTCCCGAAATGCCATGCCATGCCAGCAGCGTTACGCATGCCCCTCCCCTGTCCACACAACACTACCGCCTAACGAACAGCCTTTTCCGGGCCACATCCAGGGCACGCCCACCTCCAAACACTGCCAATTCACGGACACACACACACACACACACACACTCACTTTCTCGACACCTTTCTGTACGGAGGGTGCGTCATCTCGACCGTGACAGAGTGACGGCAACTATCGACGATCCATTTCCCCCCACTGGTAAAACATGTCCACTAACACCTACATACATCATTCAAGTACACAGACAATAGCATACACACAATGGGAGGGCACACGAACATGGACGGCACGGCACTGTCATACACTCTTCCTCAGAACCATATCAACAAACGTTACGTACATCCGGGAAAGCGAAAGCGAAAGCCCAATGCAGCCGTCAAAGGTAACGTTCACCACGGCAGACACTTGCAGCCGCGCCGCCGTTAAACGCATTTCAGTGCGGCTCCAATACGCCTCCGACACGGGAACGTTCCGTTGCTCTACGAATGCGTTTCTCCCCTTTTTCCCTTCCTCTCTCTTTTGCCCCCCCTCCTTGCACTCTTGCCTCATTCCTCACGTTCTGCCCAGACATTCGACCGATCAAAGTCAACCTTTCGTTACCGTTCTCAGCGCGACGGTGTACAACAGTATGACGGGTGTGCCCAAGACTTCGGTTCAGTTGCGTGACGCCGGTCTATCGCGCCGATCGACAGTTACTCAGGGGGCGACGCATCGGACCACGTCACCGACACACAAAACACTTTCAAACAAACAAATACATACCGGATGGACACAGACAAACACGTGTACAGACATTCGCCAAACAAACGACCGCCGCCGTCGTCGTCTAGCGTGCATCTTGAATGACGACATCGGTGTGCGTGCGTCGTACGCAATCAGTCAGACACGGCTATCAAACATCAGAGTCGAATGGTACATCATCGTGCGTGTCGCCGTACACGTACAGTACAATACAACAACAATGCGTCTTAATGGCACGTTCATTTCAACGTCACTCACACACCTCCACGCTGCAGTTACGTCGCACCATTGTCAAACTCGGCGTACAGCAAAGGGAATAGTGGGCGGCAAAAAAAAAACCAAACAAAAACATTTCACATTTCACCCTCGCCATGTATGATGTGCAAAAAAACAAACCCGCAAACGGCCGTCGTTACGGTGACACAAAAGTCGCCGATCACACTGTCCCCCCTCGCAGACGGGTAACACACACACACACACACACACACACACCAACAACACCAATGGGTCAAAAACCACGCCAACGAGGCGTGCCACCATTCCACGCCACGGCGACCAACCTCGTGGCCGTACCCCGCGCAACACGCTTTGACGCGCCCCCCCCCCCCACCCACAATCAAAATGCACACATACATCACAGCCGTCCACACAAACAACAACAACAATTCCGCCCTTCCCGCAAAAGGCAAGTTGGTGGCCCTGAAAAGGGCCGTTTTGCCGCTCTCGCAACGGAGGAGCCTTCTCTCTCCATCCTTCCTTCCATTCCAGAGCCACCTCCTTACTTGGAGCTCGTGTACTTGGTCACCGCCTTCGTGCCCTCGCTCACGGCGTGCTTGGCCAGCTCGCCAGGCAGCAACAGCCGCACAGCGGTCTGGATCTCGCGGGACGTGATGGTCGAGCGCTTGTTGTAGTGCGCCAGGCGAGACGCCTCGGCCGCAATGCGCTCGAAAATGTCGTTCACGAAGCTGTTCATGATGCTCATCGCCTTCGACGAGATGCCCGTGTCAGGGTGCACCTGCTTCAGCACCTTGTAGATGTAGATGGCATAGCTCTCCTTCCTCTTGCGCTTCTTCTTCTTGTCGCCCTTCGAAATGTTCTTCTGCGCCTTGCCAGCCTTCTTGGCGGCCTTCCCGCTAGTCTTGGGCGGCATCTCGAACCAACGTACGGCAGCAGCAACACCAGTAGCAAGCGCTCCGCTCTAGTCAGCGTCTCCCCACACAGTGGCACCCGCCGCCAGCCGCCGCCGCACCTTTACCAGCTCGCCCTGTTGCGGCCGCCGACCAATGGGGCGCGCGCGCAACCGGCCGCCGCACCCGAGCCCATAAAGCACCCCCACCCCGGCTGCGCCGGCACGCACTCCGCTGCTCGACTCGCTGCCGCTCGCACCGGTCGTTTTTCGTTTCCGTTTCGTGTGCACCGTCGCTAGCCCATCGCCATGTCCGGACGCGGAAAGGGAGGCAAAGTCAAGGGCAAGTCAAAGTCCCGCTCAAGCAGGGCTGGGCTCCAGTTCCCGGTCGGCAGAATCCACCGCCTCCTGCGCAAGGGAAACTACGCAGAGCGCGTCGGCGCCGGGGCCCCCGTCTACCTCGCCGCCGTCATGGAGTACCTCGCGGCTGAGGTGCTCGAGCTGGCCGGAAACGCGGCCCGCGACAACAAGAAGACGCGCATCATCCCGCGCCACCTGCAGCTTGCCATCCGCAACGACGAGGAGCTCAACAAGCTCCTGTCGGGCGTCACCATCGCACAGGGTGGTGTCCTGCCCAACATCCAGGCCGTCCTGCTGCCAAAGAAGACCGAGAAGAAGGCCTAAAGGAGGCCAGGCAATCGCAGCGCCGCGTGCTCCCCTGCACGCAACGCGCTTTGCCGGCTCGGCCCACAACAATCGGCCCTTTTCAGGGCCACCACACAAACCTACGTCCAAAGCAAAATTTCAGTCGTCCTCGCCGCACCTTGTTTTGTTTTAACTTTGCACAGCCGCCGCCGGCGCACGTCCGCCATCTTGTCGTCCACACAGCCCGTGTGGCCCAACACACACACACACACACACACACATTTTGCACCGTCGCAGTCGCCTTCCAAACCGACAACGGCAGCAATAATGACCATTGTTAAAGGGAGGCGTGTCGACACACCGCCCTCCACTCCCGCGCGCAACGGCCGTCGACACGAACGAAACAGCTGATCCGGCCGCCTATGCCCACACGCCTTGCCTCGGAAACCCCAACGCCGCCGCAAACAAACACACAGAGACAAACCACGCAAGCAAATAATCACCGCCTCTCGCACAACAACACACAGCCCGCCATCTCCGTCGCGATCGATACAAAGACACACAATAACAAACACACAAACGAAGCAGCTCCACACACAGCCAGCCACATGACACGTTTCCTTTCCTTCTCCCCTCCCAGTCACATCACGTCGCTCAAACGGAAAGAAACAAACAAACAAACAACACAGCGCACACACGCAGCAACAACACAGACTCTTTCGCACTTTTCAACTTCCGAACAGTGTGGTGGCCCTGAAAAGGGCCGTTTTCTAGTCTCTCCCACCCACAAGCACGGCCGCGGGAAGGCCAGCGCCCGCTGCGACGCAGCCTAACCGCCGAAACCGTACAGGGTGCGCCCCTGCCTCTTCAGGGCGTACACCACGTCCATGGCCGTCACAGTCTTGCGCTTGGCGTGCTCAGTGTACGTCACCGCGTCGCGGATCACGTTCTCCAGGAACACCTTCAGCACCCCGCGGGTCTCCTCGTAGATCAGACCAGAGATGCGCTTCACGCCGCCCCTGCGAGCCAGGCGGCGGATGGCGGGCTTCGTGATGCCCTGGATGTTGTCGCGCAACACCTTGCGGTGCCGCTTGGCGCCACCCTTGCCGAGCCCCTTTCCTCCCTTGCCGCGGCCTGTCATCCTTCCTTCCTTCCTCGGGCAAAGCAACAACGTGCACACACAAACAGCAGCTGCAGCGGCTGGCGAGTCGGCTACGGTCTGCGCCCAGCGCGCCCGCCGCCCCCCTATATAGACTCTGGCCCGCCCTCCCCCCACCACGCGCAACCGAGGGCATATAAGCGCAGCACGGAGGCGCGCGGGCCCGTTGTCAAGGCAGCACCGGACGCCGCGCCGCACCTAACCTCCACGCACGCCGCTCCGCTACCGCTACCGCTACCGCCATGGCCCGCACAAAGCAAACGGCCCGCAAGTCCACCGGCGGAAAGGCGCCGCGCAAACAGCTCGCCACCAAGGCGGCGAGGAAGAGCGCGCCCGCCACCGGAGGCGTCAAGAAGCCCCACCGCTACAGGCCGGGCACCGTCGCCCTGCGAGAAATCAGGCGCTACCAGAAGAGCACAGAGCTGCTCATCCGCAAGCTGCCATTCCAGCGCCTAGTGCGCGAGATCGCCCAGGACTTCAAGACCGACCTGCGCTTCCAGAGCTCCGCAGTCATGGCCCTGCAGGAGGCCAGCGAGGCCTACCTCGTCGGCCTCTTCGAAGACACCAACCTGTGCGCAATCCACGCCAAGCGCGTCACCATCATGCCCAAGGACATCCAGCTCGCGCGCCGCATCCGCGGCGAGCGCGCCTAAACCGCGCCGCGGCACCGCACCGCACAAACAAAAACGGCCCTTTTCAGGGCCACTAACGTCTCTCCGTCGCGAGCAAACTTTGTCGGTCGCCTGCCTCTCGCCCCGCAACCCAAAAACAAAAACCACCACTTCCCGTCCGTCCGCCACACCCGCTCACTCTGCCTGCCTGCTAGCAGCGCGCAACAATCACACATCATCCCTCCCCGGCGCTCAAAGCGCACAATGCCCAACGGCCGACGTCACACCGCACGGGTGGCTGGCCGGCCGCCGCCGCTTTCGTTTCGAAAACAAAAAAACCCGCACTCCACTCCGACGGCCAACGGCCAGGCAGGCGCGCTCGCTCGCTCTACACGCCACCGAAATCCCCGCCGACTCCTTCCGCATCTCAACGTGCCCCCCGTTGCAAAACATAACACACACACACACACACACACAAAGGAACAAAACAAAACAAAGACCAGACACGACTCGACAAGACAGACATCCGAGAAGAACGAACGCAGGCAAGCCAACCAACGTATTCAAACAAAACAACGTGACAGAAAACCAACCGTCGGCCGCCGCCACAAACACGGCGACAATCAACCACGACAACAACAACAACAACAACAACAACAACAACACCGCTTACCGCTACCGCCGCCCACACCCGCCACCGACCCCCGCAATCCAACCACCACGGCACGCAAACAGCATCCCCACGGGCATACAGAAACGCCAGACAGACACCCACACCAAACGCAACACGACAATCAAAACCTTCCCCGACGTGCTTTGATGGCCCTGAGAAGGGCCGTTTTGGGCCGCGCGTCTCTTGCGCGCCACTAGACGACGACGGGGGGTGGGGACGACGGAGTCAAGCGCCAAACCCTTCCTTTCCCATCTCTTTCTCCTCTACTCTACTTCTTCTTCTTGGGCGAAGCCTTCGCCTTAGACGGCGTCGTCGCCTTCTTCGGGCGCGGCGCCTTCGGCTTCTTCGTCGGAACCTTGGCGGCCTTCTTCGCCTTCGACGGCGACTTGGCCTTGGCCGGCTTGGCCGCAGCCGCCTTCTTCGCACCCGCGGGAGCGGCCGACGCCGCAGACGCCTTCTTGGCGGCGCCCGCCTTCCGACCGGTCGCCGCCTTCACGCCACCAGCCTTCTTTGCGCCGGCCGCACGGGCGCCCTTCTTCTCCTTGCTGGCCGGAGCGGCGCGCTTCTTCTTGGCACCGCCAGCACGAGCCTTGCCGCCCTCGGCCGCCCCCCCGCCGCCGGCGCCGGCAAGCTTGAACGAGCCGGACGCGCCCTTCCCCTTCGTCTGCACCAGCTCGCCCGCCACGACGGCCGACTTGAGGTACTTCTTGATAAACGGCGCCAGCTTCTCCGCGTCCAGCTTGTAGTGCGCGGCTATGTACTTCTTGATCGCCTGCAGCGACGACCCGCCGCGCTCCTTCAGACTCTTGATGGCGGCCGTCACCATCTCAGAGGTGCGCGGGTGCGCAGGCTTGGCGCGCGGCTTCTTCGCAGACGACGCAGACTTGGCCTTCTTCGTAGTGCCGGTGGCGGCGGGTGCCGCAGCAGTCTCGTTCGTAGCCGCCTGATCTGCCATTTCGACGACGCGCGTAACACACAGCGAGAGCGAGCGGGACGGCAGGCAGGCACGCAAGCACAGCACAGCAGCAGAGCAGAGAATCACAAGGCCCAGCCAGTGTCGCGGGCGGGCGCGGACGGCCGAGAGAGCGGCCGCCACTCTGCGCGCCGCCGCGCCGCGCCTCCCGCGCTTGCTACCGCCCAACGTCCGACAGCCTGTGCGGAGCAGCCCCAAACCTGCGCCACAACCGCCCGCGCCTTTCAAACCACCGAGGATGGGGCTACACACAGCCACACCACAGTCGCCAACCAGTCGCCACGGCAGCGCCGCAAACCACGGCCAAACTGCAGCTACCGCGCGCTACAGCCTGGGTCGGCCCGCCGAGAATCGCCGCCCCCGCCCAAATGCCGCCCCCACAGCCCCAGCCGACGACCCGCCACAATGGCCAAACCTTCGGCAAAACTCCCACACCGTCGCCGCGGCAGCCCGGCCAGCGCGGCCGGCGCCACAGCCACACAAGCCGAGGCGTGCGGCGATGACGGCCGTGCAAACGCGCCTCCGCCGCCCCATCGCCTTCCGTCGCCCTCCCGCCGTTTCCCGATCGGCCCGCAGCCGTCGGGCCACATCGCGCGCCGTCCTCCTCCTCTCGCCCGCCAACATTCACAGCCGTTTCTCAACAATTGCCCGCCGCAAACGGACGCCGCCTGCGCAACAGGCGCCGCCGCCCCTCGCCGCTTCCGACCCAACCCCTCGACCGAGGCAAACCGCAATCCGAATCTACAGACCAACCCAATCTGCCGTCAAGCACACACGACAGCCGACCTTACACGTTACGCGTTACACATTACGTTTACACGTCTACGTTAGGTTAGGTTAGGTGGACGTGGGTTAGGTTAAGGGGACTTGGGTTAGGTTAAGCGTCAAACTTAGGTTAAGCATTCAAACACGTCAGGCGTCAGAGGTTAGGTTAGGTTAGGTTAGGTTAGGTTACACGTTAGGTTAAGGGGTCGGTGCTAGGTTAAGAAGCGTCAAACGTAGGTTAAAAAAGCGTTCAAACGTGAGGCGTGAGCCGGACAGCTTACCTTACGTAGACGTTAGGGGCTCACAGGCTGAGCTCACCTCGCCACACCACAGGTTAGGTTAGGTTAGGTTCGGTTCGGTTCGGTTCGCTCGGCTCAGCGTAAAGCGCCGAGGTCAGGGTTACGTTCGTTCACCTTCGGGCGCCACACTTTCGGTTGAAAGGTCGCGACGGGACGACGTCGGCAGGCACGCCGCAAACGAACAAAAACGTACAGACGACGTCGGAAACCGCCGACAGACGGGGGAGCAGCACGACCACGACCAGACACCGAGCGCGAACGAGACACACGCGAACCACCCCCACCGGCCAAAGGGCACCACACAACAACCCAGAGCACCACGTGTCGACACCAGAGCAACCCGCCGCTCACGCGACATGGCTGGCACCGAAGGGCAACCGCCCGCAACTGCGCTTTCCGCGCCGGCCCGGATGCACGTCGTGCTACAACAACACCACTACCGTACACAGCCGCTGTTCACAACATCACTATCAATGGCGCGCCCGCGGCTCGCCGCCGTCGCAGTCGCAGCCCCAACGCCAGCACCTTTGCACCACCATTCACACGCACCGCAACACAGCTCGCCGACACAGCCGAACAAAACAAACACCACACAACAACAGCAACAACGCCGCCGCCTCTACTTGTGCCGGCGACCCACCCCGCCGATGGCGCACCTTTCGCCAGCCGGCAATCGACACACACGCACCCACCCACCGGGGCCCAGTGCAAAAAAAAAAAAAAAAAAAAACACACAAAAACAAAAAAACCAAACAACACAAACGACACGGGAAGCGCACACCGCCACTTCGCGCGCACGCCACCAACCAGTCGTCGTCTCAAAATAACAAACACAAACAAAATAAACTAACAACTAGGGCAACACAAAACCAAAACGCCTCGCACGAACCGCCCACAAAAAGGACAAGCACACGCACAGCCTCTGCTGACGACCACGACGCAGCGGCACGCTGCTCCTGTCCCGCGCCCCGCGCCCCACTCGATTCACAACTCACGCGACACCGTCAACGACGGGCTCGCTTCCCGCAACCTACCACCTTTCCGCCACGACGCACAGCCCCAGCCCCACCCGACGACGCCCGTGGCAACGACTGCACTTTCACCACCGCCTCCCCCTTCCCCCCCCAAAACACACACACACACACACACACACACACACACACACACACACACAGCCAGCCAAAAACGCACTCGCGACCCACACATGCACGTGCATCGGCACACGCCAACCAGTCAACGTCGACAACCACACGCAAGGCTCGAAACGAAACCGGCGTCCTTCCACGTTGCCATCAAGCTACGCGACACAAGACACAAGGAACCAACACAACAGCCGGCCCCACTAATTCCCACTCTGACGCCGCAAAAAGCACACCGAAACCGCCAAACGCACGCACATTCCCCTTCGCACTGACACCACCGACCGGCTCGCTACCACACACCTCTCGGCAGCCGTTTCACGCCAATTCGCCACACCGCCCACACAGTCGACAAGCGCCCGCCCTGTACGGCACACGCAACGACGCAGCGCAGCAAAGGGCGCCCGCAACACATACCTCTCCGCCGCCCGACGCGCCAACCGCCACACCACACCGCCAGCCACTCGCAAATTGTGCACTGCCACCAGCCACACGTCCAACACGCCGCGCCGCCTCCGGCCGCCCGCCAGGGGGCGCTCACGTCCGCGACAACAGCGCGGCCCGCCGGGCCGGGCCGGGCCGGGCCGAACCGAACCGAGCCGCCGCTGCTCTGCACTCGGCACGGCCACACCCTGCTGCAGACCGGGCTCGTCCCTCTGTACGCGTCTGCCTGCGCATCAACACAACACGACCTTTTTTTTTTTCTCTCTACCGCCATCCCTCCTCCTCGCGCGTTTTACTCGTTGTTGCAGCAGCGGCGCACACCTACACATCCACAGCCCCAGCCGAGCCGGCCTCACCTCAGGGCCCGCCGCCAGCGTCTCCTCCTCGGGCACAGGTGCGGTGCTGTGGCCGCCCATCCAACCGCATTGCTGGCCGTCCAGCCACCAGGCGTTCCCACTGCCGCGAGCCACGCCGCGCACCGACCCTGCTGCAGAAAACGAAGCATAGCCAGAGACCGACCGATACACAAAGCAAGCCGTCGCCTCGCCTCTTGTCCTTCCTGCCTTCCTTCCGCCCCCGCCCTTCTCACACCACCGCCTCTCCACTTTCGCCCCCCCCCCCCCCTCCTTTTTTTTTTTTGTTTTCTTCTTTCTTTCTTTCTTTCTTTTGGCCCTCTCTCCTTCCCGCCATGGCGGTTACGGCACCGCCTGCAGCGGCAGATTTTTTGCGCCCACACGCCTACTCCTACCACCATTAACCTTGCCCTGCCCTGCCCTGCCCATCAACGTCGCAGTCGAACCGACGCTTGCCAACACACATTACGCGCCGCCGCCACAGCACCTTCCCTTCCCACAACACACCGACGTCATCACACGCACCCAAAACAGGGGCCACGACCGTGTTCCTCGCCCACTCCCATCCCGCACGGTACGCACATTCCCAACTACTACCGCGCACCCTCCCTTTCCAATCTGTGTGTCTCTGTGTCTGTGTCCTGTCCGCGCGTGACGCCTCCCAACATCCGCCGTCCCCCGTCCCGTTTTCGCCCCCATGCCGTCGTCGCGCCGCCTCCTCCCCGTCCACCGCCGCCCCTGTCCGCCCCGCACCACACCATACACCGCTGCTTGTCCCGGCCGTTGCCACCAAAGGCGCCGACCGCAAACGCGCCACGCCGCAGCCCCCGTGCGTCTCGCGCTCGCTTCCATCTCCGTGCCGACGCTGCCTCTCTTCCCCACTCGCACTCGACCTCGACAACACAGTCTTTGGCTCCGCCACTGCGTGTTCCGGTGGTACGCACGCTGCAACACGTATGTATTCATTACCAGAGCGATGGCGAGGCATGACAGCATCTCTGTCTGACCAGAGAGTTCTTTATCGCTGCTAGTCGGCGCTTGGACCGCGCCAGACGACAGTAGTGGCACGCACCGGGTCGCCAGGAACAGTTGTTATATATATTGTAGCGCGAGTCGGGAGAGGTAGTAGTCGGTCGACAGTAGTAGCGGGTGGACGGTTGTACTGAGCGGGCGTCGGCGGCGTGCTCTGCTCGTCTCGCGACTCTGGTCACGGTTCGGGACGATGTATAGTATATTGTGTTATAATCAAAAGGTGGTGTGACGCTGCATTGCGCAAATCTGATAACGTATGTTCATTGTACTTATTTTGTTCAACAACAAAAGCCCCACTATTACTTTTTTTCTAAAGTAACTTTTGTCTCTTAACGAAAAACATTCACTTTTTAAAGACTACTTCCTATGGCATTTCCCTCCAAGGAGTGCAATTAATTACCAGCCAGCACTCATTCATTGCACACAGCTGTGTAAGGGGTATCTACAATTGAGGAGCGGATATAAATGCAATTTTTTGTTTTTTTTGTTTTTTTTTTTGTGTGTGTGTGTTGTAACCTCCCAGCAAATTTTAAAATAATGGACAATGTTATTTACGGATGCCAATGGACATTGCGCTAATTGTAACCTCGCCCACAATGAGAGGTATTGAAAATGGCAACAAAAATGTGAAATTCGCAATCTGACTCAAATATAAAGTCTTCACACAACATTTAAAAAAGTCCGTTCAGTGACAAGAAACTTCAATTAAACCGAAATATCGGTCTTTGGCCCTGTGCAAAACAATCAGAATTAAAGTGTTACCTCCGAATAAATGGATGTCACATTTCTGCTCTGGTTGTTGCGCAGCGCTTGGAGGAACTGCATTGCAAATAGTAATATTCTCTTTTTTTGTGATTTTAGTGACATTTTTCTTCAAAGAAGTGGAATGAAATGTGAAGTGCAACGAACTCTTTAGTTCAATAAAAAATTAAATGTTTGAAAAATGCTTTTGAAATAAAAATTATTATTGGGGAACTTGTTGGAGAATAATTACAATAAATACAATTTTTCATTATCTAATGATTGTATTAATTAACAGTATACCTTATTCACCATCTTGACCAGTGTTGCCGACCGCCTACATCACACAACCGCACTCGGCTGCTACTACTGCGACCGCTCTGCATGACGACTATTAGCGTACTGCACGCGACGACTACTGACAGAGTACAGCCCTCAACTACACAGAGCTACGGACTCGCAACGACTACTGACTGACTGACTGACTGACTGACTGACTGACTGAGAACCGCTCGCAACACGCGCAGTCCAGCGCAAACTCTCTGGTCACAGATGCTACAATGTCTCGCCATCGCTACTATGTTACATACGTGTTTCAGTGTCTTTTTCATTGGGGTAACGATCTTTGGCTCTTTTTATTCTGAATACAGGGCCAAAGGTCAACGCTGCTGCCCTTATACAATTTATCAGGTTTCATTATGTCTGTTGCAATGTTACATACGGTTCACTCTTTCATTAATATTATCGTTGGGTTTGTTTGTAGGGACGTTAACATTCTGGCACATTTTTATTATCATCGGACTCTCTGCTATTTGTGCAGGGAGGTTATACCTGGGTCCATTTACATTTTAATATTGATAGACTTTTTGTTTTCTTTTTTGTTTCTTGTTGTTTTTCCTTCTTTTTTTTTGTTGTTTTTTTTTTTGTTTTGTTTTTCCCGCTCTCACCACCACCGCCGCATCACGCCTTCCGTTTTCTTGGTTTCTTTTCTGTTCTTCAACTGCTTCAACATCACCGCGCCCCATTTCCACACCACAGCCATCAGCCTCCAAGACGGGCGGGCGCAGTGTGCCATTTCCGGCGCACAAGCACACCCGTACGGTACTCTCCTCGCCCCCACGCCACCAACAACACAGCGACCACGCGGCTTTCAGGCACGGCACGGCACCGGCGAAATGCGCCGCCCCCGCCCCTCCGCGCATCCGTCCGTCTCGCCACGTTCACTGACAGCCGCGTCTGCGGCTACACCACGACAACCACAACACAACACCGCTCCCTCCCTGGCAACTCACATTGTTTTTCTCCTCCTCTTTTGCACAAACCACAACGCCGAGCACAGGCGCAAGCCACCCACACCGCGCCCCTCCCCGTCCCGTCTTTGGCCGCCGCTCCTCGTTTCCTCGTTTGCCCCCTCCCATCTCCCGAAATGCCATGCCATGCCAGCAGCGTTACGCATGCCCCTCCCCTGTCCACACAACACTACCGCCTAACGAACAGCCTTTTCCGGGCCACATCCAGGGCACGCCCACCTCCAAACACTGCCAATTCACGGACACACACACACACACACACACACACTCACTTTCTCGACACCTTTCTGTACGGAGGGTGCGTCATCTCGACCGTGACAGAGTGACGGCAACTATCGACGATCCATTTCCCCCCACTGGTAAAACATGTCCACTAACACCTACATACATCATTCAAGTACACAGACAATAGCATACACACAATGGGAGGGCACACGAACATGGACGGCAC